>NW_010511218.1:103813-140270 GCF_000687285.1 Phaethon lepturus | reverse complement strand
ATTCCTGCTTTTTAGTAGGTGCAGAAACTAGGTGCTCAGAAAAAACAAGAAGGAAAAAAGAGAAAGAACCAAACTGCAGGGAAAGCAGCCTTCTGGAGATGCTGCTAAACTGTTCTCTTTGCAGCTAGTTCCTGCTAACACTCTGTACACAGTAAAAATTCCACAAGTCTGCAGCAGAGGGAACATCAGCGTAAAGGCTGAGCTTCAATGAAACAGACTTTGGGCAAAGTCAGATCAGCTGTAAAAATCAAGGAGAGCCACGATGTTTTTGGTACTGTTTCTCATAGAGAGACTTGCTAAACAAGAGATTTGAATAAAGGGATAATGGGAAGGAGGTCTGAGACAGTACTTGTGTCCAGGAAGCAAACATTTTTATACTATGGCAACCTGCTTCACCATACGACGTCTGGCAGCGTTTAACAAGAAAACCTGGCCAGTACATTCAGAAATGTGAATGTCAACTATAAAACTTGAATCAGCGCTTCACAGCTTATGTTTTTAAATTAATTGTTAAACCAAAAAGTATTAACTGGTCTTAGACGTTGCTTAAAATTTGCATTTCTTCTTCACAGCAAATACTTTACAGCAGCTGACTGTTTACAAAATTGCCTAAACAATTTGATCTCTTTCTTCAGAATTATTTTTCTCTCTCATCTCAATATACTCCTTGAAATAAGATTTTCACCTGTGACTAGCCACATGACGTGTGTGCTTTACGCTCTATTGTAATTATGAGACAAGTCATCACATTGTAGTAGACACAAAGGAGTTATGTAACAAGCTCTTAAGCATTGACTGAAGTGACAGCTTGTCAGTTTTAAAGCATGCACTTAACTTTTAAGTCACGGGGGACACCAAGTGGACATATAACAATGCTTGCATGAACACGAATTTCAGGTATAAGGATCTAAAATGGGGATATTGTACATTGTATGAAACAGGAAAAGAGTTCAGAGGTCTGGTTTCTGAGAGTTACCGAAAGAAGAGGACAGATAAAATCAAAGCAAAAGCTAAAACGTGCAGCATGCATTTGAAGAGGTACTTGGTGAAGGGAGATTTATGAATGCTCTGGAGCACCTCCTGGCTAGACATATTAAAAAGCTGCAGAAATAAAAAAGGTAAGAAATCTAACTTTGGTGAACAAACAGCAAGTGAGAGTGGATTGATTTATTAGCATTTTCAGTTGCCACCTTCCACTGTTTTTTCATCCTAGAAACCTGCCACTGAAGGCAGCTGCAAAATCATCAACTCCACTATATTAATACAGTGTCTTTGCTAAGTGACTTGTGTGTGGGAAGGAAGAACACCAGCTGGCTCCTGTAATGTGATCAGTAGATATTAAATTTCGAATATTATAAATCACCTCAAATTTCTTCAGTTCTTCCTTCGCAACAGTGTAAAGCACACCAGAGGAGCTCGGGAAAGCAGCTGTCCTCTCAGAGTTTTTTAGCCAGTCTTCAAATCTAGAGTAGTCGTCCAAAAACTTTTGCCATAGCCGCCATGTCTCTTCAATTCTGCAATAGATAATGGAAAAGTAGGGGATGCCGACCTATAGAACTTTAACTAATCGTCTACAAAAAATGAACTAGCACTGCACCAGACAGTGATCTAGCTCTAGTAATCTAACTCAGACAGCCAGGGTGATAAACAGACCACAGGGAAGGCTGGCTCATTCCAGACTGCGCCAGAATAAGATGATGGCAGTTTTTTTAATGCATGTAATTTTGGCATCATTATAAAAAGAAAGCTATAAGTGTGCAACAGGAGCTCTAAAAATCTGAGCACATGCTAAATAACTTCTGAAGTACGGTCCCAATGTAGGTACCTAAGCCAGTATTTTAGATATTAGAAATTCCACACTACCTTCCATGGCAGAACTTTTTCTTACAGAATGCTAAAGATGTTGTAGCATGTATTTTCAAGTTCTCATCATTATTTTGCATTGCAAAGGAACATAAACATTTTTTTACATTCATCAACAAGTGCTAAAATGTTATCTCTCAATATACACGGTAAACATATTTTTATTTAAAAAAAAAAAAGTTGACAGTTATTCCAACATATAAAAAAAAAATCTGACTTCCATTAAATAGATAAAAATAGTGGCTGATGTTTAATCCTGAAATCAAATTGGCTTAATACTGAGACTGTAAAATCCCAAGAACTTCAACACTACTTGATTCAAAATAACAAGATCTTTTTTGGGACAGATTGTATTACAGCAGAACTTTGTCTGTTTTTACATACAGAATACATCTTTCCCAAATCTTAAATATGCAGGTCTGAAAAGGACCTGATCCATGCAAAATTTATGCTTTTTTGATGATATGTTGTTTAACCAGAAGTTTGACATCTGGAAAGTTGCTTTTTGAGATGAATAACTGTTTCTAGTACAATAAAGATCCTAAATAGTGATATCTCTGCTAACTTACTGGTACAAATCTACTAATAGGACAATGTGTACATTGCAAGAAAGTAAAATAGAGTTCAGTGCATTGCTCCACTTTAACTTAAAATAGCTCTGAATTAATTTGCTGGACACAAAGGTATGAAAAGCCTGTATATTTTCAAGACAGACTGTGTCAAAGATAGAGTTTATGGGCTGTATTTTTATATATATACACTATACAATTGCCACAACAATAGTATAAAATTACTTAGAGCAATCTGTGGATATTAGAGCAGCACAACTTAAATTTTTTGCACAAAGAAAATCTTTACTAAATATATTAAGAACATCCCACAAAAAAAAAGATCATATAAAGTTCAATTCAGCATTTTGAAAAGTCATAAAATTTACCTAGAGTTTTTAATACGACTGTGTAAACATCACAGAAATCAGATTCATAACTTAAAAAGATACAGAAAACATCTTCATAAATTGAGGAGTTCCAATAATTATTAAACACGTATTATTACTGGTCAGCACAGAGTGTATAGCATTGGCTCAATCTAGCCGACATCATTATGGCTATCAAAAACACCCATGTTATTCTACATGGGAATAGAAAACAATGCATCTTCTGAATATCACGGGCATGCAGTGTACAGATGGTCTAAAAACCAGTAAACCAGACCACACCCAAGATGCACAGGCGCTACGGCCCACAGTTGCTCAGCAAAGCTAAGGCGGGCAGATGAGGAAATTCCAGATGAGTGTTCAGTCCTAAAATTCTTCCAAGTAAACAAATTCACACATAAGAGAAACTGCTGAGGAACATTAGGTGCATGAAAACCCTAACACCTGGAATAAAATTCCACCCATTCTAGTTTTCCCATCAGTCTCAGTAGTTCCAGGGTAAACTCAAGAGTTACAACTCTTGCTTTTAGGTTATGTTTTCTAAATCTCTTGGAGTCACTGCTTTCTCTGGTTTCTCTCTCATCATTTCTGTGAAGCATGGGAAATAAAACATCATTCCATCAAAGGCCTTGTCAGCAAAATTTGATAATTGATACCTGTACCTTGTATAAAGGCACATACAAATGCAACCTTTTTTCCCCCCAGCATAACAGCTATTGGCTTTTATTCACTGTATGATCTTTTTCTGACCCCTACACTTTTTTCTTCAGTACTGCAGCCCTGTAACATACATCCCATCCACTATTTTTGCCTGTGGAAGGAAATCCTAATTTGTCGGCATTTTAGACTTACTTAAGTCGCCTTTCCATTGACATTGCACAAATGTTCCTCCACCTTCTGTCCAGATTGCGTGTAGCCTGCTGGATGGAGTCACACTCTGCTTCTGTGGCACAAGCATCACAGTCATGAAGAAGCACTTCACACAGATTGAGAACAGATGCCACTCCAGTGCTGTGTTTCTCTATGTCCCTCTGAAGTTCCTGCAGGTGAAGAAATGAATTCTTAAAAGAAATTGCAAAGCATGCATAAATACAAATGCATTTCTTTTCTACTTATTAAAAAAATTAATATGCTTGCAAACAGGAGAAAAACATCCAATGAATACCTATTAAGAGACTGCATCTGCACAAGTGTGTTGCAATGTTATCAATGAGGCCAGGAGACCCTGGCAGCATGCACAGCTCTCCCAGGAACTACAAACACCAAACCATCACCTGGGACAAACTGCCAGAGCTCTGCATGCTCAGCTGAGCATCTTTCACATACATTTAATCAACATCACCAATAAATGGTGGAATGATTCCCAGCCCTTTCCCATTATCACAGAGAATGTAACTCAGAAGTTAGTAAGAAAAGCGTGACAAGAAAATATATTCTTATCTACTGTGAGGGTTTGGTGGACGTGCCCTTCATAAACCTACTCTTCCCCAGGTGAGCTAGCTACAAAGTGGCATGTTTGACATGGAGATCAGCAGCAGCACATGCTGAACAGGGCATCTCTAGGAGGGTATTTTTCTTCCTTCAACTTTCCAATTCTATAGTGTTTTCATTGGAAATGGAAAAGGAAAATTCAGGAGAGCTAACAAAAATGCACTTACACTATCTTAGCACTTATTATATGTGATCAGTATTCTTTCTGCTGTCGGTTTCTTGGTTGCAATGGCTTGTTGTACACTGATGATCAAGTTTCATCTTGAAGCAATGTTTCAGCTTCAGTTTTGAACTACAGGTTCAATTTAAGACAAGGCACAAAAGTAATTTGTTATTGCTGTTGGATCAGCGCAAGAAAAAGAAACCCTGCTTGACTTCTGCTTACATGTGCAATGAACCATCAGAATGTTAGATGGAAAAACCAGGATGGACAGTAACAAAACCAAGACAATGTAATTCCAATAGTGACAAAGAAGTACTAATGTGACTACACCAATAAGTGATACATTGCATCTAGAACACTACGTACACTTCTGATACATATGAAGAAAAGAACTATTAGGACAATTAAAGATGTGGAAGTTTATTTGGGAGAACAAGAACTTGGCAGCTTGAGGATGAATAAACTGCTCTTTATCATGTTGCTAGTGAAGTAAACTATAACATGGAAAGGGAAATACAGTGTCAACATATTGTGTCTACATATATTTAAGGTTTAACTAGAGGAACTTTCCTTACAACTAGCAATATCATGTTCTGAAAATGCCTTCCAGCAGAAAATGAGATCTAAACGTAGAATCTAAAAACCTCAGCAAATCTAAAATGGAGTAAGGTCAATGTGTATCAACCATCTGATTTATTTGTTTGTGATAAATGGGGTTGGGCTCAATGAAGTAGTCTATTTCCTCTTCTCATCTATGGAAACAGAAGACTATTTTGTGAACATCTACATGAGACCAGAAGTGGAAAATCACAGTGTTTTCTTCCTCACCGCTGGCCCTTCCACTTTCACTTGCCTGGAAAACACTTTTTCATTGTGATGTCCGAGCGCTCATTATTCTTTCTACCCATCCTGAAATGTTATATAGGGGTGGATACTATAAACATATACAATACTCTATGAAACAAATACTCCAGACAGCTATAAGACTCAAAGTTAAGCAAGTTCAGGTGATGCAATCTCCTTTCTGCTGTTTTGGAATAGAGCAGTAGCAAGAAATGCAAGTTGGTGGTCCTCAGGATTCTTAAGGATTAAACTTTTTTATTCATCTACAGAACCTTTCTACAAGCCATGTCTACACTGTTTTTTCTCCATAGCCTTATATTTCTTTCCCAGATTTGAAAATTCTCTGTTTATTAGAGAACATTTAGCTTTTGGGTTAGTTCACAAAGAAGCATCACTTTTAGGCATTGCTGTCACCCACATACAGCATTTTTTTCCTTTACCAACCCAAAAGCTAACACCATTTTTTCCACATTTCAACTGGTAGCAGATTGAGGAAGTAAACAAACAAGTAATCCTTGAAACGCAGCTTGCGACCCTAGGAAAATACTTCAGTGAAGTTACCCTACCTTCCCCCGGATATCCAGCTTCAACTGTATCTTTAATTTCACTACGGAGACCAGCAATCTGCAAAGCTGATTCTTGGCTGAAGTAGATGCTGAGAAGTAGGTAATGGAGTTACAGAAATAGAATTTTGGCCCTACTCTTGCACAGCATAATATTTTTAATGGAATTTTGTATCTGAACAACTGGTAGCAGTATGAGCAGGGAAGATAACATGACCTCAGTGGAAGATCAAACAGGAAAAGAACATAAGATCACAAAGAGAAGAAGAAAGAGGGATGAAATATCTCTGAAGATGGCCAACGTACTGGCCTTCTGAGATGCAGCGGATAGTGATATAGCCTCTGACTAATAAAAATTCTGGTTGCCATATATTGAAGGTGGGTGTTTTTTTAAAATTATTATTATAACCATGACTTGCAGTGTTATCAAATCATCATCAAGTTTCCAAACGTGACATCCTCCCAGGATAAAATTCACCTCTATTTCTCCCCTTTGGAGTTCAGATTAAACCACTCACACTTCTACAGAATATCACTGCTTGCTGTCACCATGTGGGGATCACCACAAGTAAACAGCAGAAGGCAGAGATACACCAGTCTCTGTGCCCAGAATAAGTCCCATAAAAAATGGCTGTAAAACTGTGAAGCCTGCGGAAGGATATTAGTAAAAAATGCACAGCCATGTAGCAAATCAGTTGGGGAGCAGCAAAAGCTCTGAGGGCATTCTTGGGTCTGAGTTCCACACTTAGCTTAAAAGAGCAAAATGCCAGTTTGTACACTTCATAGATTAATTATCCCCAAAACATTCTGGAACTCCTCTTCCCATGCATTTCGTTCTCCTCTGGAGAAAGAACTCAGGAGAGCATCTAATTCATCTCCAGTGAGGCACCAGAAAGGTATTTTTGCCAATAAATAACCAACAGAAGCACAACAAAACAACAGTCCTCCCCAGCAATGTGCTTCTAGGTAAAGCTGCACTGGGCAGTGAAGTGGAACAGGAAGGAGAGAGTATAGTAAATCTTCTTAGGAGTAACATTAGTTTTAATGCCAAAACCTGGTTGAATTAAAATTTTCCTGCCCATTCCAGTGTTGACTATTTTGTTCTCGCACTGCATAAAGGCTTAGTGTACTATAAACCAACCAATTTTAACTTCACATGTATAGCTCATGCATCTTTGCGTGCAAAGATTTTCAAACAAGCTGCAAAATAAAACTGAGTTAGAAAGGTTGCTAAAAAATAGTAATTTTCAAGCATGTGCAAAATTTGCAAGGTCTAATAGGTGTCAGTTTTGCCTCTGGGAACAGACAATTCAAACAAACAAAAACCACAAACCCCGAAGGAAAAACAATTGCAATAACTCGTCCAGGTTACATCTCTTGGTGCCTTACCTTTCTCGGAAAGGTCAACCAGCTCCTGGTGGATTCGATGTCAAAGCCAGCAGAAGGCTCTATAAGTGACACAGTAAGTACCACTTGCCTTGATATTTAAACACTTCTTTGCCTCATGCCCTCTCAGCATTGAGCCGGGTATGGGCTGCCCAAGGACACTCTACTTTGGTTCTCCCCATGTCATCATGCATCTGATAACTGTGTTTTATTTTACCTGCTGTTCATTTAGCTTCCTTTGTATCTCCTCAGAGTCACAAGCTTCATAGACGATAGGTTTGGACAGCTCTGACTCAATGTGGGCAAGCCAAGATCTCAGGCTACTCATGTTTTTATCTAGCTGCTGCACTGCGACAAGGGTTTCCTTCAACTTCTTTACCCTGTAAAGAAAAAAAAAAAAGGCAGCATAAGTACACCCTGAACCAGAATTTCCACAGCATGTGTTTCAGGAAGCTTTCAGAGAAACTTAACTTAGATGGCAAGTCCTGTTCTGAAGTCTTCCTTTATTATGTAACAGAAGTATATTATATGTGCAAATAGTCCCACATTCATGGGTTCCGGTTAAGAAAAATTAAGAGCTTACTAATGTCAGACAACATTTTGAAAGCTTCTGTAACTTTATCAGTTGAGTTAAATGTTTGTTAAGAAAGGAAACTTTTTTTTTAATGAACTCACACGCACCAAAAACACAAAACAATCTAAGTAATTTAGTTGTGTATTTCACAGAACACAGAATCAGTAAGGTTGGAAAAGACCTTTAAGATCATGAGTCCAATCATCAATGCAACATCACCATGCCCACTAAACCATCTCAGGCTACTCATGTTTTTATCTAGCTGCTGCACTGCGACAAGGGTTTCCTTCAACTTCTTTACCCTGTAAAGAAAAAAAAAAAAGGCAGCATAAGTACACCCTGAACCAGAATTTCCACAGCATGTGTTTCAGGAAGCTTTCAGAGAAACTTAACTTAGATGGCAAGTCCTGTTCTGAAGTCTTCCTTTATTATGTAACAGAAGTATATTATATGTGCAAATAGTCCCACATTCATGGGTTCCGGTTAAGAAAAATTAAGAGCTTACTAATGTCAGACAACATTTTGAAAGCTTCTGTAACTTTATCAGTTGAGTTAAATGTTTGTTAAGAAAGGAAACTTTTTTTTTAATGAACTCACACGCACCAAAAACACAAAACAATCTAAGTAATTTAGTTGTGTATTTCACAGAACACAGAATCAGTAAGGTTGGAAAAGACCTTTAAGATCATGAGTCCAATCATCAATGCAACATCACCATGCCCACTAAACCATACCCTGAAGTGCCACGTCTACACGTTTTTTAACCACTTCCAGTGATGGAAGTGATCTCACCAACAGATGACAAAAGTGTTTAGACTACAAACAACTTATCCATTTAACCAGTACTGGTGGTGGAGTGCACGGAGTGAACAGGCCTTTTTCACCCTGGTGCTGTCTAAACATTGAACTACATATCATAGAATGGTTTGGGTTGGAAGGGACCTTTAAAGATCATCTAGTCCAACCCCCCTGCAATAAGCAGGGACATCTTCAACTAGATCAGGTTGCTCAGAGCCCGGTCCAACCTGACTTTAGGCATTTCCAGGGATGGGGCATCTATGCTAGTGTGAAGACTTGTCTTTGAATAAATAAGTTTTAGAGAAAGAAATCCAGCTGAGAACATAGTGAGAATTCCTAAATCCCAAGGGTTGCTTTAAGTTGTTCTTGGTCTTAATGAACTACTTCAGGTTTAAACAGATGCGATTGGAATGTAACTGCATTGCGATTTCTAAGCAGTATTTTTCTTGAGAGCCTGACCTTGCAACAGCAAAGGCCAGGAAAAATTAAATAGTGGTTTGTTTTTTTTTTTTTATAGAAGGGAACATTAAGCTTAGAGAGTGAGGAAAATTTGACTAAACCTTCATCCTATCTTGGTATTTTTCCTTCAGCCTGTTTCAAGCCTGCAAAAATACCTGTCAGTAATTCCCTCCTTCCTATCCCCATGTTATATAACATACATTAGTGAATTCCAAAATTGTTCCTAGGCTTTCCTTTTTTTCCCATTTATGTAGAACCACAAACAATTTTGAGTAAGTAACATTCCCTTTTATGCTTCTACTGCTCTTCCACTTAAGTGTTTCAATATTGGAAAGCTTTAAGAGATGAGTGCTTCTGGGAATAGATTGACTAAATTGAGTTGAAAAATACAAGATTGCCAGATTCGTCAAACAAACAAAATGCCACCTGACAATCCTATAATTCAAACAGAGTAATTCACATTTTTTCTATAATACTAACCAGCAAGTTTATCAAGTGTTTCTGTATTTAAAGCAGTAGTTGTAGCTGACCATTAAGAGTATAATATGGATGTCCTTTTCTTACCAAAGAGAAATGCAGAGATCTTAATGTCAACTTAAAACACTTAAAAGTTAAATCTTTCAAATTTTTGTCTCTTTCTAGCCCTCTCTTTAGATCACAGTTGGTCAAATTGTGGCTCTTCAGCACCAAACATGCTTAAGAACAGTTCGGATGCATCTTGCTTGCCAGAGTCTCATGACCAACAGCTGCAGGGTTGTGATCTGGAAAAAAAATCTTGGTAATTGGAAAAAAATCTGTGTGATCTGAAAATCTGGCTATGAAGGGACTGAAGTCAACACAATTATGCTGAAAGACTTCCCCAGTCCCCATCATCAGGTTATCCTGAAACACAGCTATGTGTTTAGCCTTAGAGAGGTACTAGAAGAACCACCAGTGTCTGGGGGCACTATCTCCTCATCACCGATAGTTGTATACACAGTGCTTTTTGGGCTTGAACCAATTGAAACTCGCTCACAGCTGAGCAAGAAGGTTGGTTATCACTCTTCTGGAACTCACATACAGTTTTTCAGTCTTTGACATTAAAAGGAGTGAAATCCTGCCCATTTTCTGCTTAGATTTTCAAGGCTGGGTGCTGCTGATCTTTTGCAGGCATGCTGGAGTGGGAAAGGGAACAATGAATCATGTCAGCCCTGTGTAGAAGCAATATCACTCTATCATTTGCAAGCCCAAGCTGTGGACCAGGCTTTTGTTTGCAGTTGTATAGAAGCCTAACCTCTGTACCAGATTTTATTTATATTTTGCCTGCAACACCTGATAAAGGGCCTGTCATTAATAAGCACCCTCTTTGCCTCAGGCAGACTGCATGGGAACACATCCCTACCAGAGCAAAATACAACAAGCCCAAACAGAGCTATTTTCAGTCACATGACTTAAGTTACTCAAGAGATAAGAAGAAAAAAAAAGTGTGACATACTAAAAGAAACACTCCCACCAAAACCTACTGCTAAATCTGCCCTCCCACCAAACTGTTGCAATTCCCTGCACCTAAATTCCAAAAGTTAAAAAAAAGAAAACGAAAAGGACAACTCCCTCCCTGGCCCCCGCTCCATTTACTGTTAACACTGTTCTTTTTTTATACTGAGCCTAACATAACAGGTGCCTTGCCCATGGTACAAATAGAAGCAAGTAAACAAATGTTTCTTGGAGTATGCTGGGCTTACTTTTTTTGACTGAACTGCAATACAGTGTTGTGCCTCTAGCTACTCTGTAAACATATCTACAAACAAATGATAGATGTAATACATCATGTCTAAGTGTTTTCCTTCTGAATTTTAGCAGGCAAGATGCCTGTGCTCTTCATCTCACTGAATACTGTGCCTGTGTACAAATAATTAGATAATGTGTGTGCAACAAAAATATCTCTTTCAAAAATGTAACAGCTTAAAATTCTACCTTTCTGTGCTGAAAGCTAATGAAACAAAAAGCTCTGATTAGAGAGAACTGTCAAATTATAAACCATTGAAGAATGTGGGATCCCTAGCCAACTGTAATTTTGACCTTTTGAGATTTAATTTACAAGATTATGTTTAAAGTTAGTTATTCCAATAATCATCCCATGCTTTTGTTGCAGCACTATGCATGTTACTGCAAGAGACTTGAAAGAACTCCTCTTCTTGATAATGAAGATGACACACTGAAATCAAAGGGACCCATGTCACGGTTATTTTAAAGGGTGTTTTTTATATCACACACACACATCAGTCTTGCTACATTTTGCAAATACTTAAGACTCTCAGAAAGGAAAACACTGCAGAATTCAATTGTTTGTTTTTATGGTTTACTCATCTGAAAATTTGAATGGGCTCATGATACGGGTGTTTCGTGTTCCAATTACTGTACCTCGGTTTCGCCACAAAAGTAATAACTTTAAAATGTCTATTTTACATTAAGAAAAGGAAGTGGGAGAACGACTTGCAACTGAAATTAAGCACAGACACCTTTAATTCAACTAGTTCTAAATTAGACAGCCTTAGATTCCACTTAAAGCTAAACAGGAGCAACCTGTAAATACATAGCAATGCATCATATAGAATTCACAGCTACTGTGTTAGTCATTTAGACAGCTGGTTACTAATATTAAACTTTAAAAGCAACATGAAAAAAGTTGATAAGACCATGTTAGCTAAGTCTGTACAAAGCCAGTAGAAAGCAGAAAAGTTAAAAAAAAAAAATCTACTTGGAACTGGATACAGTGTTTCGAGAAACATTTACCCTATGAAACAGCGAAAAATATTACACTCTAAAAATCTGTTTTTAAAAAAACAGTTTAAAAATAATATTTTTATAATAAAAAAAGATTGTCCAAAGCACAGTACTACTGCATACCAGGACACTAATACTGCCAGATGTACTTGCTCTTCAGATCACAGTTTCCTCTTTCAAAAAGTAAATTTCTAGAACTCTGAACAACAGCAAAACTTCTAGAAAAGATAATGTGAAGTGGGAAAAAGAGAAGCTGAATCAAAAATCCAAGATGATGTAGGCTGAATTCAAGTATTACATGCAGTTACAAAACAGTCATTAATATGTCCAGGACAGACAAGCTTCGCTAAGTTAAGTCTGAAAATACTTTCTTTATGGCCTCTCTCCTTCTCTGCCTTTCACTTGTAGCCATGCCCCTTTGATGACACAAACAGTGAGCAGACAAATACAGACTTCTTTCTCTCATGTGTGTACCTGCTCTTGTATTTAAAAACAGCAGTAAAACCAGTCTACAGTTTCTTTCAAACAGCTAAGAGATTTTACTAGTTCTAAGACTGCTTCTATAACAAAAAAAATTATTCTGTGATCCAAAAGTACTAGCTGCAAAACAAAGTATGCTGTTATCACTGTCAACTATTTTTAAACTGAGCAGAAAACAGTAATTTCTAGCTAAGGTAGTGATTTCTACATATCAATATTTCAATTAGTTTCCCAGCAAGCCAAGACTTCAGAAAGAACCGTTATGAACCAAAAGCAAACAAAAATAGCCGCCTGCCTTGTGATATCACAATTACAGTCTGGGAGGTCTGAATCCACACTGCTGTCCTCTGCCATCCTCACAGCATGCAAGTCCTCTGCCACCACCATGAAATTTTCCAGTATCAAAAAGAAGAACTTCCACTCCAAAAGCCTGCAAACACTGTGCTTTGGGCAGGGGGAGGAAAGGGGACACACTGCTCTTTGCTGTTCAGCACCGTACAGAAAATTTTGCACGCCAAACAAATGTTAGCAGCCGCTGCTTGATAACATGAGACTGAATGGTGACAACTGGTCATGTTTCTAAATAAAACTTGCATTCACCAACATGTGCCAGACTTGATCTCCAGGAATGCGGACCGTGACTGCTAGGGGAAAGAATGAAAACACATACAACAAAGTCTTCTCTGCAAAGCATGAGCGGTTGCAGCTATAGCATTGCTTCCTGACTGTAAACGTCTGTAACATTTTTTAGACCAGGATGACATATCAGAAAAATTCATCTAAAAGAATTAAAATATTCTAGAAGGACAGAAACAGAAGTCTCTGAAGCAGACACATGGCTACTTTTCTGTAGCTGCCTCTTCTGCATTTACAGACCTCCTCAGAATAAAGAGGCAATTAAAAAAGTGGATAAGGAAACAGAATGTGATAAGGAAAGAAGAAGGAAAGAAGGAAAGCAGGAAAGGAGAAAAAGGGCAACTCCCTTCCTGCACCTCTCTACATTTACTGTTAACACTGTTCTTTTTTTGTACTGAGTCTGACATAACAGGTTCCTTGCCCCGTTCTTTCTTTGTGCAAAGAAAGGAAGAAGGAAAGAAGGAGGGAAAGAAGGAGGGAAAGAAGGAGGGAAAGAAGGAAAGAGGCTTTTACAGATGAATGGAGAAGTTGCACTGTACAGCATAAAAACAACACGTAAAGAAGGAGGGAAAGAAGGAGGGAAAGAAGGAGGGAAAGAAGGAGGGAAAGAAGGAGGGAAAGAAGGAGGGAAAGAAGGAGGGAAAGAAGGAGGGAAAGAAGGAGGGAAAGAAGGAGGGAAAGAAGGAGGGAAAGAAGGAGGGAAAGAAGGAGGGAAAGAAGGAGGGAAAGAAGGAGGGAAAGAAGGAAAGAGGCTTTTACAGATGAATGGAGAAGTTGCACTGTACAGCATAAAAACAACACGTAAAGATTCAGACTGGATGTATATTACCGTACTATATTACTAAAGCATTTTCATAGAGCACTTTCTATTCATTCACAGCTGTAGGAAACAAAACACTAATAAAAATGCTCCAGGCAAGGGATGAGTGTAGCTTTGCAGAAGAGCATGCAGCCTCTAATAATTTATTAATGCAGTCAGGGATCCAGAATATGAAAAGATGTGTTTTATTCTCAACACCAGAACAACTAATCGGCATTTACTAGCTAGGTGCAGCAAAAATCATGTTATGTGATACATTCCAAACTCCAAAATATCATAACAGGAACACACCCCAGTATATAACAACATATTCTAAAAAGTCTCTGGGGCCTTCTAAAAATAACTTTGGGGGATCCAAACCCTTTTGTCCAGAATTAGACATCAATACAAGTACTTTGTACATACATTAATCAGCAACTTCGGCCTTAACTGCTACCAGCCTAAGCTACGGTTGAACTAGCAAAATTTCCATAACCTAGCATCAAACCTCTCCACCATTTACTTCCCACCTTGAAACTTTGCAGAGTTTTTTTTCACTTCAGTAAACACTGGAATAGAAAGGGTTGTATGTTTGATTGCATACAATAGTGCTGAGCATGCTAGTTGAGAAGGCTAAGTTGAAATGATCTGGAAATAAAAGTAAATAAATATTTTACATAAATTAGTTTAGAGCTAGGACTTGACACCCTACTTCATGATAACAGAATGAGGAAGTTTTTAGTGCAGTTTATATCCCCAACCCAAGAATGATGCAGAATCCTGAACCCCTACCTGTCCCTATATAGGGCACTAACCTCTAATATGGAATAGACAATACATGGAATAGACAATACAGATCTTTGAAAGATCTGTGTTTTGCAGTTTCTGAATGCAATCACTTTTCACTAGAAACTTCCTGAAGGTATTATTTGAACATTTGTCTGAGCAGGTGTTTTAGAAGACAAACACAAACAATGGCAAATATACTTTATGTTCAAGAGCTGGTGATGTATCACATCCTCTGAAACCAGCAGACTCCTTGACTGTAACGCACCACTTCCTGACTTAATTATTATGTAAGAAATATACAGTGTTCATTACTTTAAAATGAACCACTATAAAAGGAGCTGGAGCCACTGTAATGCTTCTGCTTACATAAAATTTACTGCTCCCTAATGCAGTAAAACCATATGAAAAAAGAGCAGGAAAAAAAAAGATGATGAAACTAAACTAACTCTTTTGCTGCTAACAGGACTAAAGTGTTACTAATTCATATGTCTTTACATCACAGAAGTGTAAAATATAAAGTATATGTACATTTTACGAAGTGCAAAATTGTAACAAAATTATTGTTGGTAATGGGAGAGAGGCTGTAGCACAACTCAACAGAAAGTACTGAAACAAATAAACCAGTTTTTTCACATATCAAACAACAATCCTGTAAGTCTTTAAGTTATGAAAATTGCTTTTATATTTTTGACCTTGAGTAAAAAGAATCTTTAAGCCCAATGTGCCTATGCCTACCTGCAGTTACTCTTCTCCATCAATGAAAAACTAATCAGGCAGAAAAAGTAAAACTTAGTTTTGGAACTGCTTTTCTTGAAATCGAAAACTATAAATGCACTGTTTTGATTCCTCTGCCACAAATCTTTTAGAAAAACTACATTTTGCATGTGGTTTTAAGCATTCATCTGAAGTAAAAAAATGTTTTATTTCATTATCCGAAATAAAAAAAGTTTAGCAAGGCTCACTAAAATCTGACTGCAACCCATCCTATGTCTTTCTAGCAGATGATGTTTTGAATTGACCCTTCTTGATGAAATTATGTCAGGTACTGTAAAGTAAAACAGGAAAGTGAATTTCACAGAAATCTATTGATGGTTAAGAATAAACTCATTTCACAGTTAAAGATTAAAAGGCAAAAAATAAGAAGATTTCAAATTCATGACATCCAGCATATTAATTTGGCCCATGTAGCACTTAGGAATAAAACAATTGTTTTACCTGGCTGCAATAAGATCTAGAAGATGTTGCCACCTGTCATTGATCTTGCCAAGTTTGTACTCTATCTCTGATGCCTTACTCTCATGGCTGGCTTTAGCAAGTCGCTCTCCCATTTGCTGAAGTTGGATTTTGTTCTTCTGAGCTACAGCAATTTCCTCTTGATAATCCTGGACAAAAAAGAGAAATCAGAAATCAGGGTACTTATTCTGAATACACTCTGCTCTTCACTACTAAAGGAACCACATAAAAATACAAGTGAATATTGTTTTTTGTGATTGGTATAATGGAGAGACAACTTCTTAAATATTAGATGTATAACTACGAACAGCTTTACCAGAAGAATAAAAAAAAAATCCAACAAAACCAAACCCCAAATATATCTATAAATTTATCTGCTATAGTTAAGGTCAGTTTAACTGAGGCAATTCCGATTGGACATTTAGCAAAGCATTCCGATGCCTTTGACTTTGCATTCACTTAATTTTCTGGTATCCTGGGAGGTCCTACCTCAAGAAAGACAGGAAAATGCTGCATAGCTAAAGAACACAAACACACTGTGTTACTGGAACTTATAAACATCAGTGTAAAGTAAAAACCTCCCATTTCAGCTAATTCAGTACCCTCTTTACAATAAAAAACAAATGAGCAGTTAAAGAACAGTACGTAAGTGTGCATGCACTGCACTATACCTTTTTCAGTTTCTCAATCATTTCTTCTATCAGGATGTCGCCATTTTGAGAAACCTTACTCTCCATCTGTGTCAGCCACTCACAGAGCTCCTTGTTCTTCTCACTGAAGACAGCCCATTCATTCAGTCTCTCACTAACTTGTTGTCGACGTAAGGAGACCTTAGAACATTTGTGGACAGCAAGTAAAAAAATATAGGAAATGCATTTAAGAGATGCTTGAAACACTTTCTGCTTCAGTGTGAACTCCTCTGGCCCTGCAAAAGTGTTCCAGCCACTTACTTGCTATTAAAACAAACTGGAGTGTGACACTGTGTAAGTTTAGAGATATGTGTTAATCTCAGGTTTCCTGTTAGCTACATCCTATGCATGGAGAGAGTCATCCAAGCATTATGCCCAGTAGCCTGTCAATATCTTGTTTTATAATGTCTCTAGCCAAAGATTTAATTAGAAGATAAAAAATAAATTTTCTTACAACTTCTGCTCAATTATAAAATGTTACAAAGTGTATTAATAGTTTGTTTTTAGTCTAAGGGATTAAATAACAAAGGAAGATATAAGTGCTTGACCAAAGCAAAAAAATAGATATATACATAGCATAGGCCAAACTCCAAAATACTGTAATTTCTGCATAAGCATGATTTGTAAGTACAAAGCTAAATCAAAGATACAGTGTATTTTACATAAGCACTTTTCTACTGGAGCCCCAATACAGTCATTTCTCCTGAATGAGCACGACAATCTTTGAGAGATTCCAAAGGACTGAGGTGTGCCCTGACACGAAAGAATAGGCATAAAACATCAAACAGGCAAATTCTGTTGATACAGGAGGACAGAAAACATTGCCATGATTAAGAAATTGCTATAGCAGTGGTACCATCTCAGACTATGAATAATAATAAAGATGGACACTGAAATCAATAGCAGCAGAGCGTGAGCAGCAAAATCATCTCTCCAGTTTCAGACATTTGTAAAACTACTTACTTCCTCCCCATTGTAATCTGTGCTCTTTCTGACTTTATATCAGCATTTCAGCTGAGAAGACGAAGACTGCATCTGCTCTTTCGTAAAGAAAAGTAATATGTTCTTTAGCTACTGTGTGAGGTTTAACAGGGGCATACACATGATCTCGCATTTCCTTTTTGTGGTTATAAACTCGATGGCAGCTTTCCGGAAATAAGCAACAGTTGAACAAAGCATTGTACTAGGTTACATCCTGTAACATTCAGTATGCACAAAACTAAGATAAAACTTCTTTACTTGGCTCCCTCTTTCACCATAAATGTACATGCAGTGACTACACTGTAGTTTAGATATACCTACTTTGGCTCATTCAAATGCAACTAACTCATAACAAGTTCTCTGATGTTAACAGTGAAACATTTTTCCTACTTTGGGGGTGTTTTTGAAGCCTTCACAGGTACCTTGCATGAGGTAACTATTTCAAAGTAAGCCCCAGTATATCTGAACTGCAATCTCTACTGAACCACAGAAATAACATTTGGATAATCTGAAAAGCTGGGTCCACTACCTGGATTTTTAAGTGCAAAATGGAGGCAAGAAACACACTAATTGCATGATGCACCTGAAAAATCAAACAATACTCCTCAGCTCATTTCACAGCCAAGAAAGTCATCCTCACACTAAGAGAAATGCAGACACCAATGTCTGAAGAAGGAGAAGCTATCAGCAGAACTGAAGGTACAATACAGTAATGTTGAGCAATGAGGGGACATCCTTTCTGAGCACAGCTCTTCCACCAAAGCCCAGTGAACTATATTACTTCTGTGTTTTCCCCAACCAACCATGCCACAGTCCCACAGCACACAGTGTGACTTTTATGTTGGATTTTCAAGGATGCTGAAGTATGACCTCATGGCCATGACAAAGTTCAAGAGATCTAGAAACACTAGCAGTAACTAAAGGAAGCATTTCAAAGGATGTTTTCCCTGAGGAACACTAAAAGCTGGCACTTGCATTCAATTTTTCTCTGAATACTTTTGTAGCCTGCATACTCATATCAGTGCTCAGTACTATACTTGCCTGGTGGCACAGCTCCTCCCACTGTCTGTGCAGAAGCTCTATGCGCTCACTAAGGATTGAGATATCATCTGCGCTGATATATACAGACAGGGTCTCCTTCATCAGAGAGAGGTGTGCAAGGTCATCTGTCCATCCTTCAACAGCATTCTCTAACTCCTTAAAAGGAGTGCACAAGGGAAAAAGACCAGTTAGCTAACAAATAAAAATTTGAATGTGTTGATGAAGCATGAAGACAAGCATTGTTATCCCACTGAATTAAAGTCATATCTGAGCAGATGCACCATTTCAAGAGGACTGTTCCAGTCCCATGTAAAAGAAAACGAAAACACCAACCCCACAGGTACCAATATTTTCAGAGTCACGAGAGAGGTAACTCCCCAAATGAAAATGATACGTCATCCTTGTAACAAGTAGTCACAAATGAATATGCTACTCAAATCTCACTAGAGTTCAAAGGTATTTGAGAATTCCAAGTATTGGTTTGGACTTCTCTGTAGTGAAAATATTTTCAAGTTGTAATCCATTTCTAAACTGCAAAGAATATAGCATTAAAGTGCTATCTAAGATCCCCCACAGTAATCTCACCTCAAATAAAAAGCACTAAACCAACAGTTTAGATACCAAGATTTTAAATTAGAAGTTAGAATTTCTGTAATACAAACACATCAGCATTTAGCACTTCTACAGTACTTTTCAGACCCTGTTCTGATCTCATAAAATCATAGAATAGTTTGGGTTGAAAGGGACCTTTAAAGGTCATCTAGGCCAACCCCGCTTCAACTAGATAAGGTTGCTCAGAGACCCGTCCAACCTGACCTTGAATGTTTCTCTGATCTCACTTTGATCAGATCTATATTTACCCTGCAGGATTCGCATTATAGTAAGATCACTCAGATATTATGCTTTCCAAATGTTACATGGATAGTTTCTTGTCACAGGGATAGCTGACTGGTTTGCACAGTCAGTAATGCAAAGCCTATTAACAATGGAAGAGGTTAGTGCACAAAGGCAGGCAAAAATAAGACAACAGTCAGAGAACAAGTACTTTACCTTGCAACGAATCTGCTCTGCATGCAATTCATCATGGTGTTCTGGCAAAGGCTGAGAAAGGTTTTTTTTGAATGATCTTAGCTTCTCCAGGGAGTCTCCTATGCCCTTTTCAGATGCTTCCCAGTCCTGAAGGCAGAATGTTTATTAGACTTCAATTCACATCTGGATTATACTTATGTCAGTTGATTTGCCTAAGTAACCACTAAAAAGTGAAAACTTTTTCATAATAATAAAAAGCCCTGAAATCACCCTCTAAATAGTACTCCTAGTCTCAGAGCTTGAGTAACGTGTACAACTGTGTCAAATTTGTTGTGTGTAGGTCTCTGCTAGTAGAAATACACAAGCCAAAGCCTCCTGTTATCACAATGTTGTCTAGATCCAACTCCATCCTTTCAGAAAAGCCTCTCCCCGCCAAAATAGTTTTCCACTTCTTTTCTCGAATGCCTGTATTAAACACCCCACTGTTCTTTATCAAAAGCTCCATGCAGGTGTGTGAATCTGCAGAAAAAAAAAGTGGTTGGGAATACTGCAAATTCCAGTCAGATTGAAGTACGTGCAGTATCTCCTCTAAATTATCATTCTAGCAGGTACACCCAGCTTTAGTGTTTGCATACTTTCTAAAATTTTACACGTGTCCAATGCAATCAAACCATACCAATCCTCATGTGACAGTATGGTTTTACCTGCCTCATCTGCTTGTTAAAGCCTGTTAAAAAGGTATTCAGAAACAGAAATATCTCTAATAAACCAGTCAACCCACAAAGAATGCCAGTTTTGTGATACCAGAAAGTATGACACTTGTTTTTTTTAGTCTTCTGCTTCGAGATATTCTCCTTCTACCACTGCCTATGTATTTCTTTCCTTCAGTTTTTTCCAATCTATGCCAGTATTTCATGATCCTCTTCAGGATGGAGAATTACAAACAACAGGTCTTGCAAAAATCTCCTCTCTTTAGTGTCTTCTTTCTTCTCTCCTTAGTAAGTAATACGATCTAACATGAAAATAGTCTGTGATGTTCTTAATGCAACATATACTCTTCTAGAATATGCACTTGTGCTTCCCATTTGGTCAGAAGACCACTAAAAAGTCACTTATTTAAGACCAAGAGAGCATAATGTAATAAAGGCTTGGTATCTATGAGAAGATTTACGCAATTTGCATGGTAATTTCCCTATTTCCCCACCTTCAAGCATTAAACTCCATATTTTCATTGAGACAAAATATCACAGAACCTTTGGTATCCCTAAATCACAGCTTTCATGACTAAAATTTCTACCACAATTCCCTCACTAGAAGCTGAGGTATGAGGAACAAAGCTTGAAAGAGGAAGAAAAATATACTTATCTGAACTTTTCCAAAATAATATTTCATTTTCTTGCACTGCTTTACTTCTTGCTATTTACAAACAAAACTAAAGTGTCTGTCATTCTGTAATTCTACTAGACCTTTGAAACTATTCTAAAAGCACTTGCTCTATGCTACTAATACACACACAAGTACAATTTTCCTTATCCTCACTACAATGAGTAAAAGGAAAAAATAAACAGAACAAATTTAAATTCCAGTTTATCATCTTCAGTACTTAAAGTGAGATTAGCAGGTGTTCTGGACACTACTTACATCAAAATAAACTTCAAAGCTCCCTTCTCCAAGATCACAGAAGTTTATCTAGATTAGCAAATACTCAAGACACTGGAAGGAAACACAAACTACTGCATTGCTAGATAGATCTTGACTTTGGCATGTAGAGAGAATAAGGCAGGTCTAATTTTCAATACAGAATGTAGAAAAAATAACCAGCACTGTGCAAAATACATTTTCACTCTGTGTTGAAAATAGGACTGGTAGAAATATCTGTTACTGGCAGTGTTCTGGAAATATCAGTTAAAAGATATCAACTAACACGCAAGCCTACTGTGAAGTATTACCACTCCTAGTTTCAGAGGTGATGAAATGAAATCATGAGCTCATGTAGCATATATGCAATTCCTGTATTTGTGCTTATCCCTTGAGAATGCTTTTCTTCAATAGGGTTCACAGTAAGAAATCATGAACTTGTTGAGGAAGTACAGAAGAAATCACACACTTACTTTCAGTAGCAAAGCAAGCTGTTTCTTTTGTTGCTCCAGTTGGGTGCTAGCTATCTTCCAGTGCTCCTGAATTTCGGTAAGCTCTGTCTGCAGAACTGCCTCAGCTCCACTGTCAGCAGAGAGCAGCAGTTGCTTCCCAGCTTCCACAGTGAGGATATAACTCCCTTGCTGCCTTAGGAGAACTTTCTCTTTAAGCTGAAAATATTAACAGTTTTCTGTTAGCTTTGCCTTTTTAATTACAATTAGCAATTCAGTATAATCCATCCTCAAGCCCATACTTTAATTGATTGCATAACCTTTGCTTAAGCATGATCTGCTTTCCCAAATGCTTTATCCTAACCTTTTCACAAACATTGACTGCAGCAGACCTTTAGAAAATTTCTCCAAGAACATAAAGACATGAAAGACTTCTTTCTCCCCATTAATATCAGTATCTCAATTGCTCCTAAAGAGAAATAGTTCCTCTAGAGCCTATTATGCTTATAAGATTTATTATTATATGTACCTTCCTGCCAAAAAGCTTGAAGACACAAAGCTGCTAAATACATACTGTTAACCTCACATAAAGATGGACACTCAAGGTATCCTTGTTTTGTTAGCTAGAATGCGTTCCTCAAACAGGATATCGCTGTTTTTTTCCAGACAGTTTCAGTGTGATGTTAGCTACAAAGCAAAACCGGAAGCAAACAAGGTAGGAGAGAGAGGGTTCAGTAAATTCTCCATTGCATGTTCGGTATGAACTCCAATCTCCTTTCCATCACATTGCTGCTTATGAGGCTATACCAGTTCCAAAGAAGAACTAACATCCAATATTGCCCTCTGCAAAACAGATAGTCTGAATCTAATACATTTTTAAGAATGTTTTACATGATGAAGGCTGTAAAAAAGGCAGGGATATTTTCCTCTTTTTTCCAACAGACTGGACATACCTGTACTTCATCCAGCAGTGCTCTGGCTTGCTGCAATGGGATAGGAACGTTGCCCAGCCCACTCACTGGCTGACAGGATATTTCCACTAGCCACTTGCGCAGCTTCTCTGCCATCTCCCTATAGCGTTGCCACTGGTGAATCTGACTGTCAATGATCCCTCTCCTCTGCTGTGCCCGGCGAATTACTCCTTGCCATTGATTACTTAGAAGAGTCAGTTTCAGATTAAATTCATCCCTATTATAAATAAATAAATAAATAAAAATACATAGTAACCATACTTGGATCTATTTAATGAAATAAACTGAAGGGAAAGGGAAAATGTTTTCTGTCAATTACAAAACACTAGGCGAAAAGCACTGATGTCTCATGATAGCTGACTGAGGATGAGATCTTCACACTTTGTGTACTGGGAGAATCAAAGGGCTCCAATAATTGAGACCTTTAAAACCCCAAACCTTTAACACACAAAACTCTTCTACCTTCTCCCCAGAAATATACAAAGAAAACCCACAAGTTTTTGCCAGTTTAGATTAGACAAATGGGTAGTAAATCATGAAGATTTCACACTTCAGCCATGGATTTACTACTGAGCTTAAAGCAGGCATAAGATATACATAGCATTAACAAAATGTTCACATCCCAGTAAGCAGTTCATCTTATATTAGCACCATGATACCCTTAGAAAAGTCAATGCATATGCTCAAATGTGAAGCCACTGGTCTTACACTGATTTTTCATTCATTTGATCACAAATATTTAAAATAAAATCTCAGGCAGTAATGAATTCCTATCCCATCATGTTTAGGCTGCAGGTGTTCTTAAATGGCAGTAGAGAACGCTCTTGGTAGAGGCAAATCCCCAGCTGGCATAAATCAAGCATAACTCACTAAATCTGTCACTGCAGGCTCCTTTGGTGAAAGTGACATTTTGAAAGTACATCAAAATAGACATATATGTAACATGTTTGACAATCCAAGACAAAATTTTGTCAGAGAAGCAGCCTTAACACTGTTGTATTTCCAAATGCATTCACACATTCACATTACTCATAGCAGCCTAAGAACTGGCTAATTAGTAGCTTAACCACAGCGCTAGTAACTTCTACCTCAGAATAGCGTGATCTTAACACTGACATCTGCTACCTTCTCTGTTTGGAAATCCCCCACTAGTATTACTTCATAAAATCATCAGCAGCAACAACACAGGAATGTCTACCTGTCATCCACCTGTCCTTGTTCTAGGAGGTGCTGCCCATCAGAGATAATTGAATGCAAAATCTGCTGGCGGCTGAACATCTCTGCCTGGAATAACTGTTGTATAGGAGACAAGAATGGTAAAACAAAAATTTACATTTTAATTCTATCTGTATGCACTGGTAAAAATAAATTTTCATGTATTTAATCTAATTTCAAATTAATTCAATGGGAGTTTGCTCATGAACTTAGACAGAAACACATTTGAAAAAATCTCATTGCTGGAGATACTTGCTGCTTCTAGTAATTATTATTAGTTCCTTGAGATTTAAAGAACACTATTAAAAAGCTAAATAATATCAATAGGAGATAGGTTTTATGTCTCCGAGTACAATTGTGTGATTGGCATTTGTCCTGGTTTCAGCCAGGATAGAGCTGGTTTTCTTCACAGAAGCTAGTGTGAGACTGTGTTTTGGACTTGGGATGAGAAACTGTTGATAATGTGCTGATGTTTTGGGTTGTTGCTAAGTAGTCAAGGACAGTCCAGCTTCTTGTGCTGACCTGCCAGCAAGGAGGCTGGGGGTGCACAGGGAGCTGGGAGGGGACACAGCCGGGACAGCTGACCCAGGCTGGCCAAAGAGATATTCCCCACCATACGACGTCCTGCCCAGTACATAAACTGGAGTTGGCCAGGGGGCGGGAATCGCTGCTCGGGGACGGGCTGTCGATCGCCGGGTGGTGAGCAATCGCTGTATTGGGCATCACTTGTTCTTGTACATTCCTTTGTCGGTATTGTTATTGTAGTTATCATTGTTGTTTCTGTCTCTCTTTCTGTCCTATTAAACTGTGTTTATCTCAACCCACGAGTTTTTTTTTCTAATTCTCTCCCCCGTCCCACTGTGGGAGGGGGATTGAGTGAGCGGCTGCGTGGTGCTTAGTTGCCGGCTGGGGCTAAACCACAACAGCATTATAACTTACAACAAAATCCAGATAGGTTATTTATTGCATGGACAGAAAAGGCACTTTTTATTTTCTGACATGTTTAAGAATATTAGAGTCATTAGCATTGTTAAATTGAACTTATGCACAGATTGTGTATTATAGTGCTATATGAACTTTTAATACAATTTTACACTGCTAATAGATCTTTAAAAGAAATGGTCAGCCATGTGTAGGAGCTAGAAATCAAATTTCCACTTCTAATTTTTCCAATTTATTTTCGAATTTTCTCCATCAGTCATAATAAACTTTCACAATACTATTAAAACTCCCTTATTACTTAAATATTACTTAAGACAAAAATTACGTAAGTACTACTTAAGCAAAGATGACTTAAATATATACTACTTCAATTTAATTTTAACAACACCTTTTCTTTTTATAATGGACCATGTCTCTAGATAAGGTTTTTCAGGAATATTCTTATGTTCATGAAGGTACACCCAGGCATCAGCTCAGGACTGGCCCTACTGTATCTTCAAAAGGTTTTCAGAGAGATTAAAGGAGAAAGTATACTGGTATGAAGTTTGAGACGTGGTTTTTTTTTTTTTTTTTATTAGTGATGGTATTTGCAGTTGATAGAAGTTCATCTTTGCCTGAACTGAGAGCCACTATTCCCCAAATCCAGATTACACCCCTGTTACATGGCTTCCCACCAGCTCAAATTGTGATGTACCAATCCCTGCATCTGCAACTGCCAGCAAAATACCCACAGGCACCTGCACAATTAAATCCCCCAAGCACATTATATGTAACTTACGACTTCTAGATGATGGACTAATTTTTCAAAATGACATTTTGCCTCCCTGAATCACTGAGATAATTTTGAAAAATTTAGCCAGGTCATAAGTTTTCCCACAGAAAGAAACAGTGTTGTCTAATTTCCTTGCAGAAGTATTTGATAGTGTTCTTTGAATACCTTGGCTCTTATGAATGACTGAACCTGAACCAGAGGGAAACTAATTGCTCTATTTTCTCATGAAAAAAAAAAACAAACCACAATAATGTGGGGTTGAGAATTTCAGAAAGCTGAACAAGGAGGCAGAAATTTTACTTCCTGTCACATGTATTTCAAGTTATGGGGCATGGATGAAGCACATGAAGCAACAGCATCTACCAGCATTGTTGACAGATTGAGATTAAACTGAACACCACAGGTTAAAAAAGCCCCACTAAAACCCAACAAAACCAAACTCCACATAAGGGACAATTTTAATATTTTTTTAAAAGGACAGGTGAAACAAAAGCTTATCAACCATCAGAAACTCTATTTAGAGTGGAGATATTCAAGCCCTACCCAAAAGCAGAGACATTTCTGTCAACATCCACTTGCTCTCCACATGTACACTGTCTCTGTACATAACAGGGATACTCCGTTATGTGGGAGCATTTGCTACCCTGATTTCTTCTCCTATGTAGATCACTATGAATCATGGAAACAGGAATTCAAAGGAGGAGGAAATGAGGGCAGGTGTTGGAATGCACCATACCAGCACATTGGAAAAAAATTCAGTAATCATGTTGGCAAAAAGCTTCCCCTTGCCCTGCCAGCATTTTCTCAAATGCTTGTCTGTGCATTCCCACTGAGCGGGAGTCCCAAACAATGTACCAGGCTTGAAAATGGGTACCTGCAGAATTGCGCAAGAATGACTACAAGAGTGTCCTGACAGACTTAATCTGAAGCAGATGCCAGTGTTACTGCATATGTGAATGAGGTAACACCTCCATATTGCTGGTTATAAATTTCGATGGGAAGTTATTTTTAAATAAGGCCACTGAAGTAGCTGGGGTCCTCTTTGAATAAACACCATCAAAGTTATGAGTCAGCCCTGGAAAGCCGATAACTGAGCTGGAGGCATTTCAATATCCATTCCAGGAATGCATGTGGAAACAGAATATTTTCTCATTATTTTCAAAAATACAAAGCAAAACAGTCTGGAAATTCATCTCAAGAAGTTTAGATTTGACCTTTCAGCTGCGAGAAGTTGCAAGCAAATTCTTCATGAGTATCGGGAGGCATTGCAAAGAAAATTGAGTACTGAATACATTTAGACTATATAAAATGCCAAAAAGCTTTAGGTAAAAAAAAGATGAAGTTTATAACATTTTCTTAGGATGAATTGCAGTATTTAGAAAATCAGGTATTAGTTCTCTAAATTCTGAGAGATTACTTTATAGTTGTAATAAAATGAGCTTCAGAGTGCCTGAGTAACATTCGACTGAGCTAACTGCTCAGATCAAGGTTTCAGAAGAGAATTAAGCTGAGATCTCAATACAATTGAAAGCAAGAAGATTGCCATTATCCCCTTTCAAAAAAAATTATAACTATAACTGGACACAACAACAGTAGGAAATTATCCACTTAGTAATGATTTCTGGACATTCAAATCTCAAAGATCTGAGCTGTCTCAGCTTACAAAGACACTGTCCAGTTAATACTGGCAGCACTGAGAGGAAACAAAATGGATGACATTTGTGAAAGCAAAGGCAGTTAAATGCTAAAACAAATATATGCTAAAGAAAGAAAAAATGATTGTGAATTACTTTCTGCTATCAGACATGCATCCAAATACGAATCTGAGAGATATAAGGCAAGAAGCGGGGGAAGGACATGACTCTCCCTATGATCTGGCCTGAGTTTATGGGTAGGTCAACTGAAAAAGTTGTGGGAACTGAAACTACTGTGGCCACATGGGAGCTTTGGTATGAAAATTGACTTGTCTTACTTGATCTTTACCAGGATTCTTGGCAGTAACATTATGGGTGGAGAAAAAATGTGCATCACTTGACTTCACTGATCATAAAGACATCCTCTACTGAAAAACTCTGAATCAGTTTTTCCCTGCAGCAAAAGCTGGGGTAGTTCTTAATTTGTTACAAAGAGACAAATTACTCCAGCACACAGGGAATCAGTTTGTTCTCCAAGGAAATGTTACCAAATGGAGGCCCCATGATGAGTTACATAACTCAGTATTTGACAGAAAAGTCTTCTTTTAACATGCTCTTTAGATGCTGTACATGTTGGCAATTTAATATAAAATAAACAAAATCAGATTAAACTGAAAGAACAGATATTTCCTCCAGTTAGGACTGAAGACAAAGGTCCAAATTGCATGAGAATAGTTAGGTTCTATGGAAAGACAAATAAAAGCTTTTATTTCCTTGGTACAAACCAATCTCAAGTAGACTAGATGTAGGGGACAAGCACTCATGGGCGTACTGATACATTATACACAAATTCAGACACTCAAGTCCTCCCCCAAAGGGGGTATTATTGACATATTTGCATGCTTCTGCTGTTTTTAAGTTAAGATATCCTCAGATGGTGCAGCTAAATATAATTCAATTCAAGGCATACTATTATGTTACTCCACAAAAGACTGTGCATTCCATTTATGTATAAATAGTATGTGCTGTAGTTATGTATAAATACACATGATAACTTGCCTCATGTGCCCTCTGTTGCTCTAAAAGGCTCTGGTAGTTTCCTGAAATCTCTGCCGCCAATTTCTTCTCAGTCTGAACTAATAAATCCATCCAAGTCTCACATTTCTCCAAGAAGGTCTGCTGCTGCAGCAAGAAAGACTGCAGCTTACTGAAAGAAAGAAAGATGGATTCAGGTAAAGTGTCCTCCTCTATCACACAGTGTTGAGAATCTTGTAATAGCTTTTCCAGCAGAATTTCAATTCAGATGGTAAGATTTTTCCCACTCAGCTGCCTCATCCAATTTATTTAGTCAACACTGAAAAGTAGCAATCTTCCTCATTTCAAATTCTGTTAATCTGTGGCAAAATTAACATCTCGGCTCACTGGCTTCACTCTTTATTTATAAGTACAGCAAAGAAAAAGAGCTCTGGATAATGAAATACCTGAAACATTTTCTGTATTCTGCAAAAGGTATACTTTCTAGTTGTTGTAATCGAAGAAAACTATACAACAATCTTTAACTATCCCCACCTGAATCTCTCTGTAGTCTGAGATGAAATCAGAGACCAATGTCTGTTCAGGTTCTGCATCCTTTTGATTTCTTTATCGTTCAGAGGAAGCCTGTAACCCAGTTCATTCAGACGGTCCAAATCTGGGGCCATGCTACTGAACTTTAACATCTGGCACTGCAACAAACAATAAAAGTGGTAACTAGGAAGTTCAGTAATTACACTGTTATAGACTGCAAAATTATGAACTAGCACTCAGCTAAATTTGGAATGGCCTTGGTTGCCACCAAGTGGCAAGCAAACTCTATGCCAGGGAAAAATTGCATTTCCAGTTTTCAGCCTCTGGTCCCAGACCAGGAGGACACTTATGCTCATGTTTAAACATGCACAGAAACGTAAACTCAAATTGCACTGA
Organism: Phaethon lepturus; assembly: GCF_000687285.1. Taxonomy (NCBI): domain Eukaryota; kingdom Metazoa; phylum Chordata; class Aves; order Phaethontiformes; family Phaethontidae; genus Phaethon; species Phaethon lepturus. The sequence goes on along the minus strand of NW_010511218.1, from coordinate 111,170 downwards.
AGTGTTTTGCTGAATTGGGGATTTACTGCTCAGAGCTGCAAAAATAGGCTAGTGTTTGAAGCCATATGTCTATATTGTAAAAAAGCCTTTTTCCTTGTTTCTTAGCCTGAATGCTAGGCTGGCAAATTCCCATTGAACTTATTCAAGTTTTTATTTTTAGTTTTTTTGTTTTGCAGTAGAGAAATATCTAATTTGTTACGTTAGGAAAATGTCCTGTTTTTAAGCATGCCCAAAGTGGAATTATGTGTAGAGTTAATCCAGATAGAAAAATCATGGAAGATTAAAATGACAAAAATAGCCTAGATTGCAAAGTTCATCAACTTCTTGTCAGGGCCTCTGAAAGAAGAGGAGGGGAAAAAAAAGCCCCACAAAAAGGAGTGAAAAAGTTCAAATGGAGGTGTCACAGTAGACAGTATGAATGTTTCTTCAGTATATCAAGATACTCCAAATTAATAGATAACTTCATCCCTAAACTAAATACCACTGAGATGGGAATTGTATAAATTTGAAAAAAAGTTGACAGAAAACAAGATGAAGGAAATCTCCCAAAACTGCGAAAGTTTCCATTCCCATTTTGGTTTGATATTAATTTTACTCTAAATGGTTTGCCTGTATTTTTCTTCTTTACTCAGGGGCAAGGTAACATGGACAATCACTCCTTGACTGCCATCAAACTTCTAAGTTCTCACTCTTACACTATGTGTAAGTGACAGTCCTTTAACATGTATAGAATGCATGTATGATATTTGTGCATACCCTGTACTACAAATAATCAGGCTAACAGAAAAATAATCAACACTTCCTGCATTTATTAGTCACCTTGAGTTCCTCCATTCTACTCTGTATTGCTGAGAGCTCAGATGAGTGACTAGGATCCTGTCCTTTCAATACTTCTTCTGCTGCTGTTATCCAGGCCTCAAGAACTTGCAGGTTCTTGGCAAAGGTTTGATAGTCCAGCACTCCAGCCTTGAATAGAAAAGTTTAAGAACATAGCATCCATACTGACATTACACTGCTGGTTATTCTCATAATAGATTTGCAAACAGCTGCCTAGGCTAGGAGCAATTGTAATTGCTACTTTGCTCACAGACTGGAATTTTGGGGTTTTTTTTAGGCTAGAACAGAGGATTTTTGATCATAGCAAAAAGGCAACACTTCAACAAAGTGCATAAATATCTCCTTGCCTTGAAATAGATAACTTCCTCTACCTACTTTTTATGAAACTAACTCCTCTGCTTAATTTATTGTCAGCAGAGAGAACCATTAGTAGCTATGTTGTCTTCAGGTGAGTGGTAGCTGTGGATCCAGCTGTTAGTACTGTTGCTGTTGGTGGAAAGCATGGTGCCCTTGGTATTCCAGATAGACACTTTCCTCTGTGAGGTTTGCTATCCTCTTCCCAGAGTCTGAACCTTCTTACAAGGTCTCTATGCTGGATAGAGCATATTTTCCACTCTCAGCTTTGGCTTCCAGGGAAGTCTAGGAAATGCTGATGAACAGGTACCACCACCCTCTTTTCCCAGGCAGTTTTAGATGATTTATGTGTTTTCATGTACCGGCACTTCAGGACATGGTTTAGTGGGCATGGTGGTGTTGGACTTGATGATCTTAGAGGTCCTTTCCAACCTTAATAATTCTATGATCAGATTCAAGGACCTGAAAACACTCTCTGCATACCTGAAGTACAGCCTGTTGCTTGCGGAGAGCCTGTTCAAGGGTTGACAGATTCTGGTTCAGAGAAAGATAATCAGACTGTATAGCTGCTGCTGCTGAAGCCTCCACCTGGCTTTTTAGCTCCTCTCCCAGTTCTTGAAGAACAACCAGTGACTCCTGTGCTGTCTTTAAATCTGTGAGTACATCCTGTGACAACACATTGAATAAAGATATCATTAGTTAGCCTGACACTCTGCTGATGTCATCCTCCCCTGATTTAAAGGAGAAATGAAATGACTGAACCCCACCACTATATGAAAAACTTACATTTACTACTGTATTTCAATGCCAAAGCATCCACTCACACTCTGTATGAGAAGGAAATGATGTGCAGAATAAAACAATATACCAAAGCACCCGTGCACAGAGGAACAGCTCAGCTACCTTTGAGCAAGGCTGACTTACTGATGAGGCAAAACTTGTTGAAACAAGCCTTTTGAATCTACGGACATGCTGGCCCTAAGCAGTGGCAGCCCTCACTATGAGTTGATTCAGGTCTGAGTAGACCTCCCTTTTATTCTTGCTCTGAATTATCAGGAGGGATGAAAAAATAACTTTTCTAAATGGCCTAACATAATGGCTAAAGAATGGGACATCAGAAAATGAAAAAATTCTTTGAACTGAAAAATTTGAATTGCCAGTCCAAATGACTATGACAGTAAAAGCTCAAAAAGCTCATTAATGTGTTCATTTTTCTCCTTGCAATTGTTTTGCTGGCACTAAGACAATTAACATTTTAATTTTTTTTGTCAACAACACAATATGAACTTAAACTCAAAAGAACCAAAATGTAACCACAGATAGGAGATAAACTATCCTGCTGCCTTGAAATACAGTCTTGAAAAAGGAAGAATCTCAAGGTTTTAGAGTGGATGGTGTCCTTCCATAAGGAAGGATAAAGACATCCCCAGAACATACACAGTCTCTTTTCATTCAGAAAAAGTGAACAGCCTTGATTAGTGGCCATATAGTCAAAGGAACTTGTGTTTCTTTCTATTATAAGGAACTCAATAGATTTGATAGTGATATATTCCCAAGCAAGAATCCCTTTGATAAGCAGGGGTTTAAGACTGAATCAAATGATATAATTTATCCACCTTCTCCAGAGAGATGACTTCAGATACAAGCTTCTTAAACACAACCGCAACAAGTAATGGAGTGATCACATGAAAAGTATGAGAAAGTCATGAGAGTTGCATAGCAAACATAAAGCTGTCTCTCCAGTGCCTGATATACATCAGTAAAAAGAAATGTGTTTGCATGCAATTTTCCAATACACCAAGTATAGAGATTAGTAATGGAGAACATCTTGTGATAGAGCTGTGAAAAACTGCAAAGCTTAACTGAACATACATTGCAGTCCTGAATCCAAGTAGTAACTTCATCATCAGCAATGTATTTGCTGGTGGCAGTCTTCAGGAGTTCATTGGTCTGGTCTTCCCGCTGACGGACTGTGGAAGAGCACTGCTGGTAACAGTCCTTGTACCTCTGCCACAGCTGAAGGAGGCCCTTACTGGCACGCAGGCGCTCTGCAATCTCCTGCAGAAGGTTGTTCCACCTGGTGAAGAGATTGGATGAATGCTTGAACCCTGGGAGCCCACAAGAACTATCCCTGCCCCTTTTCTTCTCTGCTGTTTCCCACAGTCTTTTGGCTTTTAAGAAATTTGATAATAATCAAGATTCAGACATTTTGGGAGAGGGGGTGGTGGGGGGGGGGACAGGAATCCAAGAAATACGTTGACAGGCTGTTCTGACCTGTCACAGCAGGTCTGATCTGTGCTACGTCTTGGATGCTGTATATTAATGCTTGAGGTCAGAGCTGGAGTTCACTTTTTGAAGTGAACCTCCTGCTATTTCCACTTAGAATATTTTGGTTCACTGCACAGGGTATCCATGACTGACCGTGAACTGCCAGCACCAGATTACTGCAAGGGCCTAAGAGGCCCAAAACAGGTGTAAACAAGAAATTATTTCTTCTGCTGCAATTCCCTCCCAAACCCTGACAGAATATTTAAAGTCATAAAGCTCTGTGTCACTCCCTTCTAAAATACTCTCAGACCTAATGATGGCAACCAGAAACATGTACTTTCTCAAACGTGCTGGTAATCATCAAATTGCCTCATTATTTCCTTACTAAAGGAAATCATAACATTTTTCAATTATTATTATATGATAAAAATGGTGCAGTGAAAATTCCGTCAGTCATCATTGAGACTGTTAAATCCTACAGTATCTTTTTTGAAATGGGGTGAATAAACCCTGCCTCCACTTTCAGGTTCTAGGACAGAATGGACTGCAGATTAAAATAAATTTGGCTTGATTGTGTTTTCAAAAAAACCCCAACTTTCCACCAATCTAGTTTTTGCTGCAGAAATAACTTTGTCTGCCCCCACAAGCCCCCCAAACCATAAAATAATAAAACACACAAAAAATCAAAATGACAGAAAACTGGGTCAATAGATAAATGCAACTTTACCACTGAAAGTAAAGTTCAACACACAGACATTTTCTACCTCATATTCACTTCTTTCAAAGTGTTGATAAGTGTTTCAGTCACTGGTGGGTGACATTCTTTCAACAACTGATTGGTCACGGAACCAAATTTCTGTAAGCTATCTTCTTGCTTTTCCAATTCATCTTGTAGGCTCTAAAACAGATATAAGGCATTACAGATGAGGTATTACAATTGCATGATGTAGAAACATTTCAAAATAGTATGTATCAATTACATCATACAGGTTATAAATGCAAAATTTGATTTCATGCATGTTTCATCTAAATAGAAGGTTGTCTAACATCAAGGCTGTTGTTAATTAATTTGATTCAATATCAAGGTGTAGCAAAAAGAAAATTTTAACCTAAGATTTTCTCAGAATGTAAAAACCTTATAAAAGAAATTATTCTGAACGAGTACTCTTAGACAGAAGGAATAAGTTCATGGAACTACTTCAGAAATTAAAACTTAACTCATGGAAGAAAATAAGTAACATTTTACCATTTAGAAATAGATGAAAAAAGTAACAGCACAAAAAAGCTTTGTTCTGAAAACAAGGTTCTTGCTCTTTCATTTATCAGTCTGAAGTAGTGCTGGCAGGGAAAATGCTCTTTTTTTTTTTAACCTGAAATGTTTTTATGCATATTATTACAGTTTGAACAGCCCATAAAATCTCAACCTGATTAAACAGTATAATGAAAATCTTAATTTTTGAAAAATCTTAATTTTCTCAATTTAATTCTTAATTTAATGTAATTTAATTAATTTTCTTAATTTTCTTAAAATCTTAATTTTTTAAGCAAAAATAGTTTTCTGTACCTGTTTATTGTTTTACTGACTCCTCTCTAACACATAAAAAAAAAGAAAACATAGAACAGTGGCTGTAAAGTGCATTAATGGATACTCGTTAAATCTTGGTTTGAAAAGTGATGCTTATGCTTAGAGCATTTGGATTTATATCTGCCTGGACTTCAAATCACACAAAATATTTAAATGATAATGTAAACTTAAATTTGCTGGCAAATACTAGCAACACAAGTTCTTGTTATATTAAGCATCTGAAAATCTTTATATAATTATTTTTTATTCCAAAAACAATAACTTTATTTGAAATCAGTGGTTATTCTATGTAATAGAAGAATATTTTAATTATTTTTAATTAAATTTAAAAAATTATTTTAATGAATATTAATGTATAATTTTATAACAGGAGTCTCGTTGTATTTAATGATTTTTTTACAGTGGAAAACTACTCGAACATGTGAGTATCTCAGCTTTCGGAACATTATTTTCTTTGATCTTCAATCTACTGCAACCACAGGGCTGAGGCAGAGGCGGATGTTTAAAATGTGATCTCAGCATGTGCCAGTAGCTCAGAAGCCTGACAAAGCAGAGCAAGAAACTTTAGTTTTAATAGTCACCAGCACGATTTTAAAACTTTTAATGATTTGACAGTACAGCTCAAAATTTAAAGAACATCATCAAAAATCTAAAAAGAAAACAACTATCACCATTTTATTCTTCTGCAAACTGAAAAATAGAATGACTGTTTGATAATGTGCCAGTTTGTCTGTACTTCTGTTTGTTATGAACCAAAATGTATAGTTATCTGCATCCGTGCAATGAGGGCAAAATTAATCCTTAAATCCATCCTTAATATGCCAAGACACATAGTATTCTTTTCACCTGAAGGTTATCAACTTGGACTTTCACAGCTTCCAAAGAACCAGTAAGAAGATAAAAACGAGACAAAGAATATCTGGCTTCTGTCAGGTAACTATTCAGTTCTTCATAAGCCACTTTGTAAATGCTCCACTGATCAAGAACAGATTGCAACAATATCTGCAGTTGGCTAACCTAGGTGGAAGGAAAAAAAAAGGTAAATGAAAAGCATTCAAGGTGTTTGGTTTTTTGTTTAAATTATTTCCTTCCTTTTGATCGCAGATACTACTTGTTCTACATGCCTAATCTTAAACCTATTGGAGAGCAAAGATTTTGCACAACAATGAACTGGGGTTACACAGGATACAGCATAAAGTTCTGCTTGATTTTTATAAAGCTAGGATGGCAGGGACCGAGAAGGTATCAAGTCCATTCTAGTTTGTTCCAAAGCAGGATTGAGAGAAACTGCTTAAGACTATGAAACACATATCACTAAGGAAGGGAAGTCAGCCTATGAAAGCCAGCAGGGAGGCTACCACTAACACACTGCATTCCTCCTGAGAAGGCAGACTGATGTTGTCAAGCTTTGAGTGATGACAATTAATGCTGATCTCTTCCTTATTCTGCAAGACCTGTGTGCTTGAAAACATAGTTCCTTACAGATCATTTGGTAACTTTCCACTAAATATCAGGAAGCATTTAAAAAGCTTCAATTACAATAATTAGAAGAAACCTTGAAATAGGAAATATTATATGCATTTTATGTGGAGTGTACACACAGACTTGGGGAAGGATGGAAACAGGGGGACAATTCAGAACCTTTCCTCCTACAATACAGAAGAAATCCACTAGTTGCAAACTGCTAATGGTCCCTCTCCCCATGCCCTATTCCTGGAGCTATAATTTGCCCCTTGATGATTCTTTTACCATGTGGTCCAAATTGGCCCAGGATTGGTTAATTCCTTGCAGTGTATTCATAACAGCAGAAGAGACGTCTTCCTTCTTGTTCTGTATCAAAGACAGACCACTCTGTTCTACATTTTCTACTTCTTTTTCCTTTGTTCTTATTGATTCTTCTAATTCCTGAAAAGAGAAGATACCTGAGTATTTTCATTTGTTTAATTGGATAGATAATGCTTTGAGATAGAAAAGATGCCCATAAGCTGCTTAGTTTAAAAAATAGGAAAGTCATGCTTGCATACTTTGGTTTTTTATTCTCAAGAGAATCATAACTCATCAGAAATTTTATGTAATATTTTATGTTCCCTTTAAAGCACAGTTGTTTGTCTTTAATTTAAATAGAAGCATGTCCTCTACATTAAACTTCTGTGTAATCTTTTGCTCTCATGTAACAGTCCAAAACTCATTAAAAATAGGATAACATTTTGAATAAATGGGAAAATTGTTGTGTGTCTAAGTTTGAGAGTTTTTAATTAGTCCAAAGCTGGCTCAAGCCTCTGGAAAAAAAATGAAATTTGCCACCCAAGGCAA
>NW_010511218.1:54581-103782 GCF_000687285.1 Phaethon lepturus | reverse complement strand
GGAAAGATGTCGATTTGCCATGCCTCCTCACATGAAGCGGAGTCTTTATTCCTTTGCCAGGTCCCAGCAAAGACCCTTACCCAGGGACAGAGAGTCTTCCCCTAGATGTCAAGTTCATTGGAGTTCAGCCAATGACAACAAGCAACAGACTGCAGGAATTTTCCTTATTGTCTCCTCAAGGATGCATGCTGCTGGGAAGCATTTACGAGCTCGACAGCATTTTGCTCTGCTCAGCGTTCCCACACACTAACCCAAGAAAATGGGAAGAAAATGAACAGCTGGCATGAAAACAAGTGAAGAAAACGGGGCTAAGTACATAAGCACTGAGGCCATGACAACTTGTAAGTGGCTTGTTTTGCTGCTTCAGGCAAGTGCTGACTGTGTTGGTGATTTAAGATGACCCTAGATGGGTCATGGAAATGTTGATTCGAACTTTGCCGGTTTTATCACGTTTTATCAATAAGTGAAGCGCAGAAGTTCTGGTATGTGACATTCACTAGTCATAAAGCCTGTGATCTTCCTCGTGCCTCAACAGCATGAGAATGAAGTTACAAAATGAAGGAGAGAGAACAAGAAGACTTAGTGAGCAACTATGAGTCATACAGCACACTCCCATAACTTCATTCCTAGTTGGGAAACTACCTATATGATATCAGTATATTACAGTAAAATAGTCAGCATGATATGGAGAGTAGACTGTGAGGTAAGAGCAACCTTGGGATGCCTCTACATTAGTACACCTTGTGATCTCAACTTATATTTTAATTTTCTGCAAGCCTTTCCTTACTGAGAGAGATGGATCATCAGGGAAAGAAAACAACACAACAAAACTCTGGGCAAACTGAAAACCCATGTCTTTCAATAAACTGCTCTCCCTAAGAATCAAAAAACCACCACCGTCAAGTGAACCATTGCTGTAACAGACTCGACATTTTAGATAGTGGGGAGAGTATGTGGAACCAGATTCTGCCCAGTCTTGCAAACACTTGCTATTAACAGAATTTATCCCTGCACACATACAACACACTTTTGTCTATATACATACACGTGACAGCATTTTTGCTGTACTGTTTATTCTTAGCCTTTTCTTCTGTATTATTTCACATTTCTTCAAACTTCTAGCTATGACCATGTTCCAGACTACAGCCTTGGAGTAATACATCTTGTTTTTTTTTACCAGCTGACAAAAGAGCACTAAGTTGCACATAGTAAATTTGACTTTCCAAAAAGTGGATTTTAACACTAAAAAAGGCATTTAAGTTTGCACAAGGTTGGTCCAAAATTCAAAACGTAAAACAGGCAAAAGTTTCAAAGAGCAAATATTTCTGGTTCTCTATGAAAAGGAGTTTCTTGTTCATCATTTTAAACTTGTAACTGAATTAAAGACTCATTACTCTTTCTGATCTCTGATGGGAAAAAACGGTTGTCTTCACTTATTAATATGACACTAGGCAGCAAGTAACATCAGTTAATAAATAAACTGCAGCTTTTGTACTAGTTGAACTGGATACCTGGGAGTGTCCAATACAGTTATTTCTTAAACAATTTGTTTCTCTGCTGATCAAAGTCTTGCCATTCATAACTGACTCCCCAAGTGTATTTGCTAACTTCGCTGACCAAAAGGAACCATAAAGGTGATAAATCAGATTCAGCTTTGAACTCCAGCCAAGTACAGCCTGCTAATTATGCCAGGCTGTGCTAAATTACCCTTGCTTCAGTCATATGGTCTTATTGTGCTGAAACCATAAAGATACCTGAATTGAAATTAAGCACTGCAACCAGTTTGAAGACTTAAGTGAAGAACTTCGGAGGAAAAAAACCAAAGACTTTTAACATAACGGGTCTAAACCACTATTTGCCTTTACAGAATCAAAGATGGGTTTAATACACTGGTGAATATAGATTAAATCCCCTTATTTAATTTGAATAGATTTTCAGCTATTCCATCCCATTCATTAAGTGCATGCAGGAAAGACAGCCACACCAAGATAAATAGGCGTCCTTACTCCTTTTTAAGGGGATAAGAACACCAAGATTTTGGGCATGCAGACTTTAATTACACATCTGATCTGGTGTGAAATTTATTATTTGGTGTCTGGTAGAACAAAATACTTTTGAGCAAAAATTATCTGATGTCTGATACCATGTAGATGTCTGGTTTATAAATTCAGAAAAATCTGTTCTGCTTATACACCTATAAGCTTGAACTATAAGCTTAAATAAGCAAGCTTCTAACTGCTTAAATATCTGCTATTCTGAGTAAGATGTTCAGAGTCAACTGTGATACCCTATTCACTGCAATGTATGAACTTTGTATGAAAAACTGAGGTGGTTCTGAACTTATATGCATTATGTATAGCTGAGCTTTGCCTCATCCGGTCTTTGCCCATCATAATCATGATTCTCCTTCAGTCTTCTGAGAGCAAAAGAGTCCAGCACGCTTTCCTTCTCTGGATAGTTGAATGCTTGAAAAAAAAAATTTTGATTTCTAACACATTTTGAAGAAAAGCATAAAACCTCCTTGGATTCTAGCATTTTTCTTTGAATAGTCAGGTGGAATATATCAGGTGGAAAAAGAATAGGAAAAAAGGGGGGATGAACGAATGGTAGTGGTAGGCAGAAAAAAACATTTCCGAATAGTCAAGCACGGTGTTCATGATATCAAGTTCCGTAAGACTGGCTTAACAGGAATGGGAACATATTCCTTTGATGGCCTTTCTAGTTCATTATGCCTGGCATGCTTGGGAATGTCCATACTTTAATACACAATGCAAAAAGAATGATGACTTTTGTTGCTTTTAAACATTTGGGACACTATTGTTCCTTCCTCCTTTCTTATTGCTTTCACTTTAGGAATGAAATCCCTCCCTCATTGAATTAAAGAGGAGTTTTGTCACTGAATACACTGATATGAAGATTTCACATGGTCTTATCAATGTTGTTTCTAACTGTTGGAAAGAGAATATTGTTATTTATAAGGAGACACTACCTGACAGTCTTTCAAAGCATTCTGTACTGAAGCCTGGTCTCCAATTTTCTGTTGCTGTTTCAGCTTCTTCTCTTGGGTTTCAAACCACGTTTTTAGGCACTGCACATTGTTTTCATATTCTGCCCAGGATTCCTGCAGACCTTCCAACAGCTGGATCTGCAAAGAAATACAAGTATATACTTTCTCATACAATCACCTTTATTCAATTAAATACATCAGTAAAGACCAATGCTGACCAGTGCTTTCTCAGAATTCAATTTCAGAATTTAAAAACAGCATATGCATTCAAATTGAAATGTATCTGCTATTTGTAAAAGAATTCATAATAAATATTATATAAAGATAACAAAACATTGTGACACACTGAAAGATGCCAACACTTTAGCAGAACATTTTTATGAAGTGGAATTCTTTTCAGAGATCAAGGACCTCAGGACTTCCCAAATAAGCATACAAACATACATTCTACATTTCTTGCTTATAACTGTGTAAAGTAGATGAAGATTTATATTATCTTCTTTGTCAATTGACTGCTTTAAAGTTACTTAGATTTTTCTGATTGTTCTAGGTGTTACTCGATGGCAAATGAGATAGCACTTCAAAAAAACACAACAAAACAAAAAAGAAACCAACAATAAAGCAGAATTTGAAAACAGCAGCACTGCCATAAAAAGCATTCACATTACTTAAGACAAACTCCACTTTAAGGAATAAGTCATTTTAATTAGCTGTAATCTTAATTAGAACTGCTTGAGGATGCAATAGTCAATAGTGGTCTTGGCCACAGTGATGATGAGACAGTTGTGAGTGAAGTAAGGAAAGCAAGTGGCAGACTAAAGATCCATAGAATAGCAGACTTAGGTTTGTTCAGGTAAGCATGACTCCATGGGAAGCTGTACTGAAGGACAAAGGAGTCCAGGAACCTGGCTGATCTTCAAGGACAATTTCCTCCAGTCACAAAAGTGACAAATCCACAGAAAATGGATTACAAAGAATGGGCCTAAAAGCATGGCCTGGCCATGAAGGGCTGATATTAGGAAAGCAAAATCTTGGCTGGAACTAACTAGTGAGGGGCAGAAGCCCTTCTTGTTACTCTTAAGTACATCAGCAACCGATGGGAAACCACAGAATAGTCTGCAGTATACAGTGTCGTCTTTGCTCCAATCTTACTGTCAAGGTCACCTCCCATGGCTCTCAGGTCTTCATGCCAATTAACAAATTTGACATACAAAGGTACTAGCCATGGTAGAGGAGGAAAGAATTTGCTGCTACTTAAGTAAGCTGGACATATAAAAGTCCACATAACCAGATAGGATGTATTCAGGGGTGTCAATGTCATTTCAAGGCTGTTGTCTATTACCTTTAAAAGGTCATGACGGTTGGAGGAAGTTGCTGGTGACTGGAAAAAAGCTATACCACAAATCCTACCAGAAGCCATTTCCACATGCATGAGGAATGAGGAGGAGGAACAAGCATGGTCTTACCAAGGGCAAATTGTGCCTGACCTAACTGATTGCCTCTGCTACGGTGATATGACTGAACCTGTGGACAAGTGGAGAGTAGTAGATGTTGTTTACCTCGGCTTTAGCAAGACTTTTGATATGGTATCCCATAGTACCCTTCTAGCGAAACTGAGGAGGCACGGGTTGGATGGGAGGTCTACAAATAAATGAACCAACTGGAGTCATCAGCTTAAAGGTTAGTGGTAAACATTTGTCTAGCCGGCAGTCACTTACAAGGTGCATCTTCAGAGTCAGCTGACATTGTTTAATACCTTTATCAATAAACTGAACATGATGGACTGTGCTTTCAGCACATTCACAGATGACACTGATTTGGGAGAGTAGTTGATATACTGGAGAGTACGGCTGCCATTCAGAGAAACCTCAACAAGATGGAGGAATATTCTCATAAGTCCTCAAGAAATTCAGCAAAGACAAATGTAAAGTCCTTCACCTGGGACAAAATAAACTCATGCAACAATACAGGCTAGCAGCAGGCTGGATAGAAGAAAAGGACCAAGGGGCTACAGTGGGCAATAACTTGAACATAATAAATCAGCAGTGTGCCTTTGTGCTGATGAAGGCCACTGCATCATGGGTTAGATTATTGAGGGTGCACCCAGCAGATCAAAAGAAGTGTCAAGAGTCCTTCTCCTTGACACTTGTGACCCATTTTGGGCCCTCCGGTGCAAGGAAGAGACCGACAAACTGTTGAATTGCCACTAAGGTTGTTAGGGGGCTGGAGCACACGACATACAAGGAGAGGTTGTTTTCATTCAGCCTGGGGAAGAGGCAGCAAAGGAAGCACCTCATTGTGCTGCCCACTCCTTATGGAGAGTTATGGGGAAGATGAAGGCAGACTATTCTTGGAGATGCACAGTAAAAGGAGGAGAGATAACAGTCACAAACTGCAACAAAGGAAATTCTGATTGGGAAAAAGGCACAAACTTGTCCCTCATAGGAGTGGTTAAGCACAGGAATGGGGAGTCCAGAGAGTTGTGGATTCTGTCCTTGGAGATTTTCAAAACTCAGCTAAGCAAGTCCTTGTGCAATCTGATCTAACTCCTCTGGCAGAAGGTTGGACTAGATGATCTGCAGAGGCTTCCAACTATTATTATCTTATAGTTCTATGTATTTTGAAAATTTGCTACAGAGCAGCTAGGTTTTTTTCTTTACCTTTTCTGTTATCAGGCCTTGCAGGATTTGCCAACGTCTGTTCATTGCTCCGAGCTGTTCTGCAAAATCAGTTTTGTCACTACGTTTACTTTCAACATCTTGGCTGCTAATTTGTAGCACTGATTGGTTCACAAAGTCTACGGTCAATTGTTTGCAATTTAAATCTATCTTGAAACCCTAGTAGAAAGGAAGGGAATAAAAAACCCAAAACGTAAGTACCATAATTTCTTATCTTCCTGCAAAAGAGAGGAAAAATGTTCACAAATTACAACTTTATCATAATTTATCTAGAAGTTCTTTTAGCAGTTGGACAGCAGTTAAAAACATTGTTACTTGTCCCTAAATATTGAAAAATAAACCAGCAATACACTGCCTTTGGAATAAACTATCTGCCTTCCCCCTACACCCGCAAAAACAAACAAACAAAATCAGTAAAATTATTGATATTGGTCTCAAGGATCAGATTTAAGAAAAACTGAGTATATTTTTTTTTCACTTTACTTAGTCTCGACATTTCTAATACAAAACCAGATAAGATGGAAAATATTCTTAGATACAAAGAAGAATAATAGCCAAGAAGTAAAGTGATTTTTCAGGAGACTGGTGAAACAAATCTGACATTGAGAAGAAAGTCACTGTGTGCAGATTTATTACAAGAGCGCTACTGATGTAGTTGAAGAAGTGAAATTGTGTTATATCTATACTCCTCAATAATTATCTCAAGATATAATATCTTTCATTTTTGCTTCAGATACTGGTCAAAATTATCTTGATCTGTAAACCACTGGCCACCTTCCATTCAAGAACAAGCTACACTTTGAGGAGAAGGTGGTAGTATGCAGATACTTCATAAAAAACCAATATACATAATTTGCAAAGTGCTTTGTCATTTTGGGTGAAAGACGGATCTAACAAGGTTTAATTATGTGCATATTACTTTGAATTTACCCGGAAATTAAGGTAAGCATCCTAAAAATTATATTCCTGCCATAATTAAACAGCAGAGTAAAAGTAATTTTGGCTTCTTTTCCACAGTATCAAATAATACCCAATTCTAAATTGGTACAATTTTAACCAGTCCATACTATTTTTTTGTTCTTTAAATCACTTATACTTTACATTTTGTATACATATTTAATGGAGACAATACAAAAGGGAAGTCAATAGCATTTCCTCTCAGTACCTTGTACTTCTGGACATAATCCTGAATGACTTCTTGCCCTACTACATTTTTTATGTTCTCTTCATCCTGTTGAATGACATTTTCCATCAGGGAAATCCAGCTCATAACTTCAGTGATAGCATGGCGAGAAGGAATTTTGTCCATCTGGAGCTGTAGAGATAGCAGACTTAAAATGTGTGTTGTGAAGAAAATGGATAAGAATTCCTTGATTTGCATTACCATAGTACATTTTCTTTACCTGCTCTTATCATCATCTTATTCTACATCCCTAAAATATCATTGAAGTTTATTAAAAAAACCCAAAGAAGCAAAAAAAAAAAAAAAAAAGGGTTTTGATAGGAGATACGTTGTATAAATGCATGCATCCTAATAAGAAAATACTATCTTTATTTTTATTTATATACACAAAATACTATATTTAAAGAAACTGAACAAATCCAAAGATTCCATTTCTGAATTCCAAAAGATTCTTCATTCTCATTCCATAATTCTGAGTTGGGCTTAGAAGATCAACTTTAAGCTATGCTTTTCCTGTCCTTGTATAATGGGTAATGAATAGAGCCATGGAAAATAATTTTATACAGCTCTTCTGTGGTGGTGATTTTTAAATGGGCTGATTTTGAATAGTACCTGTTTTTTTCTAAAAGATTCACTTTCAACATTTGATACATTAGTGCTTGCTTACATTTAGTTGCTCAGAAACATGTTCTATGACATTTTTAGGTAGACACGTATTTTGCATTACAAGACAGTTCAGAAAACTACTGAGTGACATTATTTTGTTTAATATATAGACTCAAGTAACATTTGTTACCCTTTCTCTCTTCCCCTAAATCACAATGATATTACTAACTCTGAAAGCATTCCAAATTATTAACTGAAGCAACCATTCAAACTGTTAACCTCCTAGCAACTAAATACTAAGCCAACTTTGAGACCAGTATTATTCTTTAACTTCAGTATTATAAAATTAAAAAAACAAAACTACACAATTAAAACCTTCCTGCTCCTACATACACTAGCAGGGACCTCACACAATGTTTTTAGATTTATTTTGTCTTGCATAGACTTGAACCCAGTTTATTCGATTTGAACAAAATCACCATACAAATCTGACAGGGCACAGGGATGTGAACTCTCTTTTTCCAAAAAGCATATCAACATGTTGAAAAAACCCTCATCTGTTCTTTGGTTAAATTTAACAAATGTAACTGTGAAAGTTTGACGTAACACCAGTTGATGTTAGACAGTATGGGTAGACAGGATTTGGACATGAGTGTAAGTTTTTCCACATTAAAACAGGAATAATGTTGTTCTTATCTTGCCTCACATGATTGATAAATTGAGGAAGGGAGCAACTGTGTCTCAAAGGCAGTGCCACCTACATGTGGTCTGAATTTTCTAGAATATCAAAGGACATCACTGGCCTTCCTTACCTGGTGCAATTTCTCTTGTACTGCTGGGATTTGTGTAAGCAGCTCTGTCCACTGACTGTCAATGTGGGACAATCCTGCACGCAATGCTGCTGTATCCACCTTCTTCAGCCTGAGGAGCTGGTTCCCAGTACTCAGGACAGAAGATTTCTGTGATGATTTAGCATCTACTTCTTTTGAAAACTCCTGTAAGCAGAATAATTTTTGTGGAAATAAGCAACTATTTGTTTACTGTACTTAAAGCTTTACCTCAGAAAGTTAAGAATATCCTCCATTGCCTTTAAAAATATGTACTATTAGCGTTTACCAGCTATACTTCAGACCAAGCGAGAACAAAAATTGTTTTCAGTCATAAAACCATTTTCTGTTTTCAGAATCATCAGGTTTCACAATCATTGCATATAGCAAAAGACTGCTGAATGTGCAAACACGCCAGTTTTTTGAAGGACAGCTCACTTATAGAAGCAGATTTTTTTTTTCATACTTACTACTTCAAGTATGAGAAACAGTACAATCATATGATTGCTCAACTATTTATTTGTAATTGCAGAGAAAAAGGTGTCCTAGGTCCATGAATGTCTTACCAAAAAGGAGTTCAGGTGGTCTCGGACTGTTTCCAGTTCCTGAGGAACTGTCAAAGACTGCTGGCTCCAAAACTCAAGTCGCTCCTTGGCAGATTGTAACCAATGTGTCAGCTCACTTGATTCACTCTGATATCTGTAAAGACATTTAAAGAAAACTAGAACAGTCATTGCCGCTTTTTGCCTCCAACTGAGCAGTCTCTCCTCCACGTATTAAAGGAAGATACTGTATGCCAGATTTAAAATGAAAATATTTTCTTTGCTTTACTAAATTTCAGAAAAACATGATTTAATTTTAAGGACAGGCATGGTATCAGGAAGCTCTTATCTTAGCCATTATACCCACAATTCTTGACAGTGCCTCTTAGGAAACTGTTTGTTCCTTAGGAAAAATTAAGTTTAATGAAGGGCTAGTAACCAGGCTATCAATCTGTTTGGGCAAGCTGCAACAGCACCCCACCCCACACACATAAACACATTTTTGCTTTCAGTTAGAAGACTATCTTCCAGAAGTTTTACCACAAGATATCTCAGAGCAGAAATTTAATGTTTTTTTTCAGAAACTATCTCCATACAATTTCCTATGCCAAGCAACTAATGAGATGTCAGAACGAGGGTGTTGCCACGTAACCTTTATACATACAATTCCTTTACATATGTCTCTCAAAAGGCTAGTGAGCCAACAAGCCAGGGATATTATGAATGATAGACAAAGCTTGTATATCACTTAGAGAATTCATTTCAAAAGCAGCATATGAACATTACTAAAAGCAGCTAAAAGCTCCCTTCCATATATGCAATGACACAGACCCATGAGAACCCAGCAGCAGAAATGCCCCTACCAGAATATGCTGAGGCTGCTCATGCTACCTAGCAAAGCACACACCATTTCTCATCAACCTGTATGGACATGGGGCTTCTAAATTAGGCATCTAAATAAGGTATCTTCTGACTTCCTCCCGCTAGCTGTTATCTTGTACATATTTTATTGCAAATGAGAGAGCATGATAGCACTTGTGTGGAACAGAAGTAGGATATTGTAGAGTAGTCAAACTATCACATACATCTCACATTATTTTCTTTAAAATGTCAAATCTGGGTTCAGAATGACTTTGACCTGAGCAGTGCAGGTGAAGAAGTTATACTGTCCCATTACATCAGCAGTACCTTGTCCAGTGCTTCAATATTGTCTCCAGCCTGTGAAGCTCCTTGGTAACTTTGCTGGTGTTACTTAACCAGTGTTCTCCTAGTTGGTTGAGCTGACTTTCGAGATCTGAGCAGCTAACAGAAAAAAGAAGCCTTTTCCCATCATCTAGCACTTGGTATAATTTAGGCTGGTACTCAGTCAGGCTAGATCTCAGATGCTGTAATGACAGAGGAGACAGTTAGATAGCTCTGCAGGTTTTTGCTACCACACATTCTCATAATTTAGTTTCTTTTATTGCATTTTGTAGCATATCTAATTTCACCATGGCACATCACATTTTTTCCCCTCTGCTCCAGCTTTAAAACTATGAGAACCATCAAGCAAGTTAACCTGCTCAAAATCTTAATCTATTGACACCTTCTTATGATGAACTCTTTCTTAATGTAGATATTTTACACTTGAACAATTTCAAAAGAATCTTTATGGGGCAACACCATTTCTGAGAGAAATTGATTAAAACGTCAGAACTTAATCTACCATCTGCTAAAAACTCTACTGCAACGAAAGTTAAAGGTGTCCAATATAGAGCTGTTAACAGTGGCCACACTTCAGCCCTTTCAATGCCAAGTTCAGCTCTCTGGTCATCTAACTCCTCTTCTACTGATCTACGGTCCTGCTATCCATGGCTACAAAAGAGAAGATCATCCTCTCCATCCAAATCCCTGAACACAGAAGCCAATCGTTATGGCAAAAGAATGCAGAAAAGGTACTGAAAAAGGAAAGGCTGTTAATACTCTTACCAGTCTCTGGTCCAGGTTGAATTCAGGGTATCATTTAAATGGTGATTTGTCAATGGGTAAATGGTAAAATGGGTAAAAATATACCTGCCAAATTCCGCTATCATTACACAAATAGTACAGATTTTCAAAATATCTGTGTATTTGGCTAAGCTTGAGCACAAAATGTACATGCATTCCCATTTTTCAGTTATGCTGAAACTAATCTGAAGATAAAGTGTACAAAACTACCAGTCTCGTGGTGAGTCCATAAACTTTCTATCACTCTTATTTTCTCTTTCACATAGAGCTCTAATAACTTAAGAGAATTTTTATATTTATATACGTCCGTGTCTCTGTGTGTACTTACATATAACATATAAACAAACAAATGTATAACTCCTAGAAAGTAGCATAAAAAATTCCAAGATAGCCATAAATTAATTATGGATTTTTAACCTAAACTTGGTCACAGGAAGAGAAAAAAAAAATGTATTTAAAATTATGCTATAGCAAAGTCCAAGAATCTGGATTTGAATAACCCGATTTATGTAAGTGATAAAAGAAACCAAAGATGAAAACTAATTTAGGGTCAGGACCAGCACAAACAATGCCTAACATTAAACAAAACCAAAATACCCCCCCCCCACAATAGATTGCTTAAGTTCTCCTCATACCATTGCAAAAGCAGAAAGCTGTCTAGTAAAAGAACAAGATACATGACAAAACCAGAGTAGACAAGAAGTCAATCTGCAAGAAAAATTTGGCAGACATTTTTCTATAAAACAAAACAAGAAAACAAACAAAAAAAACCCAACCAAAGTGTCTGGTGTATAACGAGACAAAGACAAAACACTAGGCCAGAATTCTCGTTTTGAGAACAGACAGAAAAAACAGGATGTGGTAGAAAACCTATATTTAAACTACCAATTCTTGTTGCATTTGAGAAGGAGGAAGGAAACTCTGGAAACCGCAGGTTGTTCGCCTCACCTTACTCTCTGGAAAGATCATGGAGCACATTCCCTTGAAATCCATTTTCAAGGGCAAAAAAGACCAAAAGGTAATCAGGAACATTCAGCTTGGATTCACTAAATTGACAGCCTTTTATGACAAAATTACTGTCTCTGTGGATGAGGCTGACTGCCGTATGGCCTTTGACACAGTCTCCCACAAGACCCTCCTCTGGAAGCGGAGAGCATGCAGGTTGGATAAATGGACTCTTACATGGGTTGAAAACTAGCTCCATTACCAGTCTCAAACACTAGAGATCAAAGGCTCGACATCTGGCTGGCAGACTGTAATGGGCAGAGTAGTCCAGGGGTTGTTGATATTTGAGCCCAAACATCTTCAACATCTTCATTAATGGCACAGATGATGATAGAGAGTGGTCCCTCAGTAAATTTGTGAATGACACTAACATAGTGAGAGTGGTTGACACAACAAATGGCAGACTTGGTCCAGAGACACTTCGATATACTTAAGATTGGAGGCAGCAGAAACCTTAGGAGGCTCAACAAGAAGTGGAAATTCTGTGCCTTAGGCAGAATAACCCTGTTTCTCAGTACAGGCTAGGAAGGGAATGGCTAGTGTATTTACCCTGGCATCTTCCATACCCAAGACATCATGAATAAAGCAAGCCATGGCACTGGCCTACATTAGGACTGTGAACAACGAACTTAACTTACTTTATTATCCCCGTCTACATGGTACTGATGAGGCCACATCTAGTGCAACTGATTTGGCCTTGCCCCCACCTCCCACCAAGTTCAAGAATTAAATAGTCAGGGTCTGGCGTAGAGCTACACGTCCTTTAAAAAGAGGCTGAGGGAGATGTGCTTGTTTTAGATTGGCAAACGGGAAGCTAAGGGCCAGTCTAAAAAAGGCCTACAATTTGGAGTAGAATTAAAAAGATTATAGAGGCAAATGCTCCTCAGTAGCGCCACACAGTGTAATAAGGACAGTGGTGACAAGCTGAAAGTTGAAGGCTTACATTTGGCATTATAGAAAACCTTTTCAGTAAGAGACAGTGCAGCACTACAATTGGTCCCCAGCTTGGCTGTGGGTTCTCCATCTTTTGAGGTTTCCAATGCTGTGGCTGATCCAGCCCATGGCAACTGTCCTGCTTCAAGTGGGAGGCTGGACTAGATGACCTTCAGAGGTCCCTTTCATGCAACTTTTCCATAAAGAATGTCTAAAAAGCACTAACCTGAAAAAGTGTAATCCGGTCTGTAAGTCTGTCTTCCGTCTCTTCCACCAAACCAACAGTGGGGATGCTACCTTCAACAGACTCCAGCTGTCTGGTAAGTTCCTGGTAATCTTCATCCAGACGCATCCAGGTCTACAAGCACAAATTATCCATGTATACAGTGAATACAGTGTACACAGTGATACATGTGTATCTAGAATTTTTATTAGTTCCTTTCTCAATCTGAAATCCTATAGCTGCATGGTTGTGAATGTACAAAAATAACAGTACAGATGTCTTATTATAGGTTCACTGGACACCATCTCTGTGTCAAGCTCAGCTTTTAGTTAGAACACATGGATAAAGCTGTCACATTCTCCCTGTCAGCTAAAATGAAGCAGCTCTTTTAAATGTAGAGGAACACAATTTATGTCACCTAAAGGTCACAACAGTTAATTAGCAAAGACTACATGTAGTCTATCAGTGCCTTGTGTCTAGGACAAAAGGGTCTGATGTCCATCAATTCTGTCCAAGCAGAGGAAATCAACATTACAGAATATCCTTATGGTTGATCACAATGGCAGTACAGAAAAGGCCACAGAAATTCTCACCTCTAGAATGTATTCCAGCTCCACACCTCGTTTATGAGCCAGCTTTAATACAGCTGAAGCTTGTATCATTAGCTCTGAATGTGACTGAGTTTCCTTCAGGAGGGCAAAGCTACTCATCTTTCTAAAGAGCGTTTCTGTCAGGATCATGTGAGATTCCAACCCCTGAAAATATTCCTGCAAAATTTGGGTGTGAGGGAGAAGTTAAAGAGAGAATAGAAAAGAGAAAGTGCAATAGTTACTCAGTTCATTACCACTAAAACAACATTTTAAGACAATAGCAGTACAATCAAGTAGCTGTAGACATAGAATTAGGTAAACTTTTCACTCCACCAACATTTCACAAATTCCAACACACAATATTAAAAGGACAATGGCCTTTTTAAAGAAAGAAAGAGGTCATCCTTTCTGTGAAAATTCTATCCCAACCCTCATTCCATAAACAAAAATAGCTTAAATCAGAGATACACCACCAAAAAATTCTGCCTAATAAAAAAATTTGGAAAAGCTTTGTTATATTTCATGGGTGCTATCAGAAAATGTAAATTTCTGTGGGAAAATAATGGAGTTGTGGATGAAATTGCTATGTAGCATGACAAGACAAGAATAGGAACTTGTTATTAGAAAGAGTAAGAAAATGTGATCTACCTGGGTTCACCTTCAACAGAGCATTTTAAAGTTAATCAGACAGAACAGTTCACTGGTGCCAATTTAAAATACAGTAAGTTTTAATGTATCTAGATTTAATACTGGCCCACCATTCTGAAAACCTCCTGAACCTTTAGGAACACAAGGTTAGCAATTTTCTGTGTACAAGCTTACAGTCAGTCCTGAAATATGTCACAGTTTCGTACCTTATGTTTGTCAAGTAGTGACCGAACCTCTTCCTTAGAAGCAACAATCATTTTCTGGTCACCAGCCATTTTTTCTTGGCCTGTTTCTAGTAGGTCAGCCAGGTCCTGCAAAGCCCGTTCATACTGCCTCTTAAGAGCCAGATTCTGATTCAGGTCGCTCCGCCTGGATCCAATGATCATCATCAGCTCATCATACATATCCTTGGGGGCAAAGAGTAGCAATGGTGATTCTTATTTCACACCTTATGCATGTCTTCCTATAAGCAACCTTACTGTCCCTGTATTCCTCTGTGAATACTAGCAGAATAACATCTATTCCCAGCTCAGAACAACTGTGCAAATATACTGACTTAATTGATATATTAACAACTCACCATTTAAAGAGAAAAAAATAAGCAAGACCTGCAACTCTTTCACGTGCGTGCATTCGGGAACATGTTAACAGAATCCCAATGGCTTGCTTTAAGTAGCAAAAGAATAGGGTGACTGGCCTTAAGTCATCAAACACCAGACTACTGTGTGGCTACTGCACACTGCAGATGCTGTTTACATTTTGCTTCTTATAATGCAGTGAGTTGGATGGACTCTATCATGGCTACAGACTATAGGCATCTCAAAGCCAGATTTGCCTCCTTCTCTTGCCCCAGCAGCTTATTGGTAGCAAGTAAGATACATACAACCCATAGTAAAAACCAAATCAGGTGCAAAATTGCAGTATATTCTATAATAGAACAGTAAACTGTAGAAAAGGTGCAGTGTGTATTTCACAGTGTGCCCACACTGCCAAATTACAAAACAAGCCAAAAGGAAGAATCTCGTCAGTTCCCGTGTGCTATTATTTGTCTTGTATACCTCAACCATAAAAGCGAGAATAACCTAGAGATGCTTTTCTTCACCTGAACAGGATTATTTTCTTGTTTTGGTTTTGAGAATTGTATTCTCAGAACATATGACTGACTGTGAGGGTAAGCCCATACTTTTGATCAAGACAAGACATCCAAAACTAATAAACCAAAATATCTCTAAGACCATCCAGTGCTACAGCAAAGTACCCACCATCAGACTGCAGCTGGCTCTCCTAGATTTAAAGAGACAATTGTGAGAAGGACAACTGTCAAAAAAGCAAAAGGAAGGATTTCCTCGAAACTGAAGTCAAGGGGAGAGGGATATCTACAGATAATCTGACAGCAAAAAAAATGCAGGAGGCTTCTAAGAGCAAAAGGATGAAGAACTGGGCAAAAGACACATTTGCACAAACTCCTTGTCATTCATTTTTAATTGAGATCACTGTTTTATTGGCTTAATAAGTTTATGGTCCAGTTTCAGCTGTTTTCTTTGCTTCCAATTTATTTTTATATTATTATAAAGGGTAAAATTCAGTCACAAACCTTCTTCTTGATCTTTCCTTAAGTGCTTCCCTGCCTCAGCACTAAACTGCTCACAAAGGAGTTTCAACAACCCTTATAAATGTTCTGGATCAATTGCCCACATGTGTCTACTTCAGAGATCCTTAAGTTGAGTCCTACTACTTAGGTGTGTTCAAAGCTAAGCCCAACTGAAAGTATGAAGGAACATGAGAGATGTTCTAGTAAAAGCAGAACATCTCCAGTTTCAGGTCACACCTAGTTATCTATCCCCCCTCACCCTCTTTTTTTTTTTTAATGACAAATGTGAGAGAGAACTAAACCCCAAATCATGAGACACTGGTGAGAAGAGGTCTCAGCCTTCAGCAGATATTTATGTTTACGTGCTTAACTTTATCTATTTGAACAGGGACTCAACAAGAGCTGAAAAAAACATGGTTTCGTGCATTCTTATCATTAATTCTACTAATAATAGAGATGTTACAAAATTTGAAAATGCAAAAGTAGAAAAACTAGGTGAATCAGGGAGAAAATAATCTTTTGTACACACTGAAATGCTTTTAAATACATTTTCCTAAACTGCTTTATCAACAATAAAAAGGAGCACACTAATACCTTTGATATCACCAAACAGCTCTAGGATGGAACTTAAGAACCATACCTGGATCTTAGACAGGTCTTGCACAGAAGGCTGGTCAATTTGTAGTTTGTCTACATGCTTTTTTAATTCATTGATTCCAGTATCTAGTTCCTTCAAACCTTCTTCTGCCTGCAGTATGACCTGTGTTTGAAAATTACGTTATTTAATTTGGAGGTTTAGTAACAGTACTGCAGCTGCCATACAGTAATATTCTTTTCTGTTTTCTGCCTGAAGTATTAATCCTTCAGTCTGCTGAAATTTTAAAGGATACTATAAAGAAAAATTATTAATTCAAAGTTGGGAGTGCCCAGCTTGTTTCTTAAAGTTAAATAAAATATAGCAGTATTATTTTTTTAATAATAAACTGTTTTAGTATCATACACTTTTTTATACAAAACTTTGCTGTGAGGTTCCACACTTTTAATTATATAGTACAGACACAAAAGGACTATTAGTTGTTCTAACACCTTCTTTTAAAGCATTCTTTTTATTAACACTCATTTCTGTCATATCTGAGCACCAAGCAAACACCCATCACAGCAAAATACACACGTGCTAGCAAAGAGCTGTGCACAGTTCCCTTGCAGGACTACGATGGGGCCAAACTTACCCAAGGAAATGGGTTTGTACCTCCCCTTTTGTACTTGGAAAATGACAACTGAAAGCACACAGGTTGCTATTTGCAAGTGTATGCAGATAATAATATGACTTTTTTCAATGGAATCTACAAGAAACAAGGTCTTTCAACCTAGGTGTCTCTGCTGAATTAATGAATGCAAGCTACAACAAAGTTAAAAGCATAAGGTAGACTCCTTTGTTAAGGCCCTTTCTTGGAAACTGCATATCCAAATGCTTAAAGTATGTATTTGAGTAGACCTCCTGACTCCTAGTAATGCGAAGCATGCATAATACAGTCACTAAACTTACCCCCTCATGCAGCTAAGGTACCTGGCTGATTAAGTGCCTTATTTTTACTTTCCAAATCATGTCTTGAACAAACAGCAATGCTTTTAAATTTGCATGTTTTATCAGCCAAGGTGGACGTTCAGAAAAAAAAAAATCAATTCAGTCAATTCAGTTGTGTTTGTTACCATGCCATTTTCCTATTTGGTAGTTAAAATAATCATATAGGAGTTAAATTTTTACTGATCTTCCTCATCATGGAAGATAGGAAGGGACACAGACTGCTGGCTCTCTTACTTATACATGAATTAAAATTCCTCCAAAATTTGATTATCAGATATATAAAGGCCAGTATTTCTGTTTAGCTGAAGGATAAGTCTCTTCCTCTCAGTCACGTGCTGGAACCAGACAACAGTAGCTCTTGGGTAACAAGAAACATCTGTAGAAAATAGGCCTTAACATACTTCATCCACTTTTCTCGTTGGTAAAACAGAAACAAGGAAACAGGATGTATTTTGGTTTATTATTCATGAATTATTCATCAATTCATCAATCCCTTGATAAAGAAAAAACTACTGCCTTAAATGAAAATGAATAACATTCAAGATATTACTATAAACCAGTGCCGAAGAAAGTGCTTTTGGTTTTTACTGAAGTGTAATAGCCAAACAATTAGCTAAATTTTAGATTTTTTTTGGTTCATTGATGTTTTCTTTCTTTCAAATAGTGCCCAGTATGTGCATAACTAGGTCACCTGGAGAGATAAGACAGACACTTTGTATTTGCATCTTTTTTTATATTTATAAACATGTGTTGGAACTTTTTTTTTAATATATATATAGTTTATAAACACTCTTGGAAGTATTATTTTCACACACTTTGTGTGAGCACATACATTCTCCCATAAAAAGCAACTGTTCTCTAGAATCCAGTTATACCTTCGATAGAAACATTATCTCTTCCCTGCCTGCCTGCCCCCCACCCCAAGTAATAGACACTTGGTAATACCTGCATTTGTTCTGTTTCTGGTCTCTCAGCTGCCTCTGCCAGTTTCTGTAGAACTAAATACTTGTTATCAGCCACTGATGTAAACAGGAGCTTCAGATCGTTCTACAGGAGACAACAACAACAAATTATAGCCAATCACAGCATAAACCAACTGAAAAATATTTTATGTTCCGTTTAAAGCATTTCAATGTTACAATGTCAGCTCTAAGGCATAAAAATTATTCAACATTGGAAGGACCATAATTATCCAATGCAAAACATGCAACATTGCTGAAAATCCATAACTGGATATATATGAGTGAAAAGCTAAACCAGCTCTTATTCAAAACATAACCTGTGAACACACTTCTGCATTTGCCTTCCAAATAGATAATTATTTAGCAAGGGTCAGTTAGCTTCATTTAACAAGAATATGTTATTCTTGTGTGGTTTATTCAATCACATATGCTCACAAACAAGCTAGGTTTTACTTTTTGAGGCAAGCTTTTTTCATTACAAACTTGAGCAAATATTAAAAAAGTAAACAAGGCTTCAACACATTACAGAACTATTTATCACAACTTTTAGACTACCTTATCAGACTAGACACATACATATTACTTAACAATTTTGCCAAGCTATAGTCAATTTATTTTTTTTCATGCATTCATAACAACAAAACTCCTAACATTGGTAAAACAGAAAATAATCAGCACATTTCTCTAAGACTTTTAGCCCTGTATCTAAGTGTGTTTCTGATTTTTTTTAATGCAGTAATTCTTTTAAATATTAAATATCTCTGGTATAACAATAAGGCACAAGATTCTAATCAGCTTGTCCCCTTTCTTCAGCAAAGGAAGGCCTTTTATTGAGAATTGTTGAAATTTCTTTTTTTTCCTATATACTGCAGAAAAAAGTTATGGAGTTTGGAACAAAATCCTGTAGTAACAACCTATGAAATGATGATCCTAACCTAAAGACACCAGCAATCTATTCTCCATTTTTCTGGAATTTCTGTTTTCTTCAGCAAAACTAAAACATACTGGAGACTTCATATGATAACAATATGGAGACTTTATATGATAAGAATAAGAGAGAAGTAGGGACCAAGTAACATCTGAAAGCATTTCTGAACTCCATCCAAAAAGTTTTTTAAACGCAAACAGTTCTCCACTTCTCTTCATTTTTTCTGCTTTGTTTAATACAGACAGCTTGAGATACAAGCTCTTATAGAATACCGGGATGGCTTAAAGGTGATCAGAAAGGTAGGAATCAGTATTATGTTTTCTATTTTATCACAGATAATAACAACAATGTACTCTATCATTTATGAAATAATAAAAATGCATAGAGGGCAACTTTAAATTGCTTTTTCTTCTTTGAGAACAGTAGTCAACAACTTCCATTTATTGCAATGCCAGCAGGGTGAGAAAGTGTGGGGTGAATGATCACTTCTACAATAACTGCATGAGCTGCAGAAGGCTTCTAGCAGAGAGTTTAAATTTTGGATCATGATTTGGGTACCAAGTTTTGCATAGCCTAAGAAGTTTGATTTTCAGTAAAAACCTGTAAAAACTTGTTCTCTTGATTTGGTACCAAAAATTCGCATTGCTTCGAGATCACATCCTTTAAATCCCCATTTGACAGGTACCTGTACCCTGTTAGTTCCTTCAGATGGGCATCATACCTTGAAAGTCACTATTTGCTGGAGCCTTCCTTTCATCTGATGGCATCTCTGGTTTACTATTGACTCCAGCAAAGTCAGTCTTCTCAGGAAACAATCCAAAGTGTCTTCTATAATATCCCTATTAACACCACTCTCAGGAAATATCTGAGCAAATAAATTCTTGTTCTTATCCATTTCTTCTGTTATCTCTTTGATTTCTTTAGCAAGAAACTGATTTTGTCGAAAACAAAACAAAGTGACAATTAGACATTCTACAAAGCACACAAATGTATTGCCATAAACATTGCCAATTTTGCAGCGATGCAGTGACTTTTTTTAGATTGTTAATATACACACACAAGACAAAGTTATGCAGCTACAGTATTTCTGGTAATAAAAAAATCCAGACTGCTCTGAGGAAAACAAATGCTGAAACAAAATGAACCTGGCTGAATAAGGGCTTCATGAAGCAGAAATCCATATAGCTGCTGAAAAAGTCTTTTTCCCCTCCCTCTTTCATGTTGAAGAATTTTTAGTGTTTCCATTTCCCGCAGCATTCCTCCCTCTTTTTCACATAATTTCAATTTCAACACTGTGGTGTTTGCTAATACTTAGCAAAGAAGTTAAACAGAAGAAAGACTCTATGTTTAATTCTCTTCTGACCAGGCAAAATTTGGGTCAAGTGCTGATTTCTGCATCATTCTTGCACTGGGTTTACGTGGCAAAGTTTTGGTAGCAGGGGGGCTACAGAGGTGGCATCTGTGAGAAGCTGTTAGGAGCTTCCCCTATGTCCAACAGAGCCAGTGCCAGCCGGCTCCAAGATGGACCCACTGCCGGCCAAGGCCGAGCCCATCAGCGACGGTGGTAGCACCTCTGGGGTAACGGAGTTAAGAAGGGGAAAAAAACCTGCAGAACTCCAGCTGAAGAGAGGAGTGAGAATATGTGAAAGAAAAAACTCTGCAGACACAAAGGTCAGTGCAGAAGGAGGGGCAGGAGGTGCTCCAGGCACTGGAGCTGAGATTCCCCTGCAGCCCCTGGGGAAGACCCTGGTGAGGCCGGCTGTGCCCCTGCAGCCTGTGGAGCTCCATGCTGGAGCAGATCTCCACCTGCAGCCTGAGGAGGACCCCACGCTGGAGCAGGTGGATGCCTGAAGGAGACTGTGACCCTGTGGGAAGCCTGCAATGGAGCAGGCTCCTGGCAGGACCTGTGGACCCGTGGAGACAGGAACCCAGGCGGAGGCAGGTTTGCTGGCAGGACTTGTGACCCCGTGGGGGACCCACGCTGGAGCAGTCTGTTCCTGAAGGACGGCACCCTGTGGTGGGGGCCCAGGCTGGAGCAGTTCATGAAGAACTGCAGCCTGTGGGAAGGACTCATGCTGGAGAAGTTCGTGGAGGACTGTCTCCCATGGGAGGGACCCCATGCTGGAACCGGGGCAGAGTGTGAAGAGTCCTCCTCCTGAGGAGGAAGGAGCGGCAGAGACAGCGTGTGATGAACTGGCCACAACCCCCATTCCCCTTACCCCTGCATCACTGAGTGGGAAGAGATAGAGAATTCATGAGCAAAGTTGAGCCCAGGGAGAAGGGAGGGGCAGGGGGAAGGTATTTTAAGATTTAGTTTTTATTTCTCGTTACCCTTCTCTGATTTGATTGGTAATAAAATTAAACTGATTTCCCTAAGTCAAGTCTGTTCTGCCCGTGACAGTAATTGCTGAGTTATCTCCCATCCTTATCTCGATCCATGGGACTTTTGTTATATTTTCTCTCCCCTGTCCAGTTGAGGAGGGGGAGCAATAGAGTGGCTTTGGTGGGTACCTGGCATCCAGCCAGGGTCAACCCACCACAATTCTCTACACAGTGAATGAAGTTACATCTAAACAGTAGCAAAATACTGCAATTACATAGAGATTATGACAGCAACATATCACTTATCTAGGATTCTAGTATTTTCTTTCTAAACACTACATAAAATGTAGGCCCTTACTGACAATTTAAAGAAAGTTCTATTCATGGATTCCTCACCTCTTGCTTGCAGAGGTATGCTTCTGTTTCTTCCTCTGGCAACAGAGCTGCAGCAACAAAGACCTGTTCTTCCACACCATCTAGCCACAAGGAGGTGGCTGTGACACCATCGTACAGCTTCTGTTCAAGATGCAGACTCTCCACCACCTGTCCAGCCTGGGCAAAAGGAACCAGAGGAGTCAAGAGCGGAAGTACAAGATACTCTTTCTAACATCTAATATTTGGGAAAGGGCTGGATTTTCAGGTGGGAGCTAGAGGAGTTTTCATTATAAATGTGGCTCTGCTGGAAGATAGATGCAAAGACAATTGAAATATTACCTCAGATGACACATTTTCAAAGGCCTGGTTCAATTCAATCAATACTGGTGACACTGAGGATTTATCCTCTCTCTGTCCTTCCTCCTTATACAAAGGCATTCCAGATAACAGTCTGTTTGGTCTGCTATAAAGCTGCTGAGAGAGAAGTACTAATTAGAGTGCTTCTACCACACATACAGGGCACAAAATTCAGCTACACATATTCTACTGCTGACTGAGGATATCACCAAATAATGCTCATGGCCCTCCCACGACTGTTCTGTCATGAATTATCTTGAAAAAAGGATTGCTCAACAGGAAGTTCACTAGAAGTGCAGAATAAATACTTGTGGCCAGAATGAGCAATGACTTGTTTTTACCAAAAAAATAATTAATTATTGTGAAATGAATATAAGGTATTTAGAACTTTGGAAACTGATTTGAATGTAGTATTTTATAAAGAATAGTGGGCCTGGGCCTATTAAAAATAAAATGGAGGATGTATATTAATATAGATCTTGGACTGTTCCCAATTTAGTTGATTAATCTCTGCTTCTTTCAGTAAAAATTCTGTGGCTGAAATCACTTACTGCTTTGTCACATGCTCACTAAGACCAAGAATTGAATGTAAACAATAAATTCAAACAGAAAACACCAGTTTTTCCTCTAAGTTGTCACCAGAGCACTGGTTAATTTCGGGCAGATGACTTGTGACAGAATTATCCTGGGTTAGATAAGTAGATCAAAATTTTGTCTGAGCCCTTTCTTCCTTCCTAGTTCATTCACCTGAATGGTAGTGCAATTCAAACCACTTTGAACAAGAGCAGGGCTACTGCCAAATATTTAATAGTTCTTAAAGGTGTCACAAAAATAAATTGTTCCATATTCACTGCATTAACTGTATCACCTTAATGCTTCTGCGATGCACATACTGTACCTCATGTTGTGACAACTGCTTTCATAGAGAAAATGCAAAGAGAAATTAAAAATAGCTACCAGCTGTTCTTGTTCCAAAGCTTTCTGGAGCAGTTTCTGCTTGGTATTGAATTCCTGGTTCAGATTTTCCCATTTCATCTTCATCTGTTCTTCAGATGATGGCTTCTCGCCTTCCAAGCCTAATTCCTCAGAGAGTGTATCAGGTTTCTCACTGAATGGCAAAATGCATAAACAATTAACAAATACAGAAGTTATAGCAGCACAAGGTGTTTATCTCCTCTTTCAATTAGGAAATTCTACATTTAAATTGCTACATTTTAGCGCTTTTACTTGTTTTTTTTCCCAGATATTAAGACAAAGGCTGGTTTGTAACTGCAAGAAATTCTTGGCTGATGGGATAGAATGTACTTTCTAAGAAACTGTTTAACCTTGCAAGTACCCATACTAAGTGAGAACCCCCAAACCAGACTGAATACATATAACATTGAAATGTAACCTTTAAACAAGCTTTATTTCAAAGCCTGAAATAATAATAAAAAAAAAATTGTCTGACTCCTTCCTCACCTTCCCTTTCAAAATGCCAGATGTACCCTGATATTTTAATGCAGGACGAGTATATGAGTTTAGCATTGGTAAACAGAAAATGAAGTTCAGCATTTTCTGTCTGATTTTTTTGTACGTTTCTATAGCATAACGTTGTGACAGAAGGTAACCTCAGAAACAAGGAGGTAAGTACTTTCTAGCAATATAATAAAAAAACACATTGAAATAACACAAATGTTGAGGAAAAGAACTTACTGAGTATAACTCACATTCCCTATGCATAAGTCTTGGTTCTGCTGTCTCATGAACTACCTTCATATTCTAGACTTTGTCATGCTGGAGGAGCCACAAAGATGCTCACTACTACTCAGATACGTTAACAAAGTATTTTTACTGAAGGATTGGCTGCTCCTTGATTCTCAAGCTGATAATGTTCAGTCTAGTTTACTCTCCCCAAGACCTAGCCCTTCCTGCACCTTCAAGGTCCACATCAGCTATAGGTAGTTTTCTTCTGCCTTTGCTAGGGCAGAAGTATCTCCCAGCCAGAGTCAAGGTTTTATAGACATCTACTTCCCCCAAATGGGCACGGGTGCAAGAAAATACAGACCAGAGATGAAATTCAAAATACACAAGGCTTCAGAAAGAAAAATATTCACTAACTGCAGGAAAAATAAGATTAGGCAATGAGTATTTAATCTGGGAAGATGTGGTTACAACGGCAGACTACAATGTTTTAGAGATCAGCTATGGTTTACACACCAATGCTGGACCATAAAACTATAATAACTGATCCACTGCCTGTCTAATGAATCCTACTAGTTTGTAATTCTAGTGTGATGCTTGATAATAAGAATAAAAGGAATTTCTAAATGCTAAAGGTAATCTATTAGCACAAAAACAGTTTGTGTAATTACATTATCAGACTCCTGAATTATAAACCAGGACTCTAGTATTCTCATGCTGTATAAAAATGATGAAGTAAAAATTAGTCAATTATATGTAGGAACGGGATGCAAATATAAGGATGACAAAGCACAGAGTCATAGAACTTTACTTCACAGAACGACACATGAAATCACACCTTATACACAGGCCTTCTGGAGCACCTTTCTGTGTTAGGATTTCTTCTCCACGGCATGCTACTGAGCGAAGCAGACTCTTCTGCTCTTCTAGCTCTTGTTCCAGCTCCTACCATTGCAAGTTACAAAAACCAAAACAAACCTTGAACAGATTGTTTTTGCCTTGGAAGAATACTTCTACATTGTATAACTGTCATGTAAAGATAGATGAGCTATTTCTGATACAGCTTGCTTGAGCACCAAAAGCAGTGCATAATCTCCACCCAGGGACACAGAAAGACTGGGTACATAAACTGGGTCATTGGATTAATTGACTAATGCAATGCACTTTCTGGAACCTAACCTAGTGAGGATGTCTGTGTACCATGCAATACAACATACCTTGTAATGTGTGTATCTTTGCTTCTATAAAGACAATGTTGATTACTATTTTGAGAAAAATACTCCTTACAGTAACTTTAAGAGTTGTTTCAATTTAATTTTACTCATGGAAAATGGAAGTATAGAGTGATTAAGTGAGTTGACCATCGTCACCCAGGAAGTCTATTCTTCCTGGCTGTTACAGATATAAAATAGTGAGCTCAGATGCATCATTACAAGAGCACTGAGTAAGAAACAGTGTGAAAATTAAGGTTTCAGTGGAAATATTAACAAGAATGGCTCAGCTACAGTATTAAGCACAATCTAAAGATGGGAGTAGAAGAAATGCAGAACACTAACTTTCTGTTGCTGCAGGGTGCTCTGCTGCTGCTGTGAGCGAGTGGTTCTTGCTTGTGCCAGCCATTCTTGGACACTGGGGCTTTGTGAAGAAACAAAGTCCAGATCACTTTCCTCCTTTTCTTGTAATGATGCCTGCTTTAGGAGAA
This sequence comes from Phaethon lepturus, assembly GCF_000687285.1. Lineage (NCBI taxonomy): Eukaryota > Metazoa > Chordata > Aves > Phaethontiformes > Phaethontidae > Phaethon > Phaethon lepturus. The sequence continues at coordinate 78,049 of NW_010511218.1, read as the reverse complement.
AGAAATAAAGATTTTACAAACTGTCTTATATTGCTAGAGAGCTGGCAGGTCCAGCTCATCAACTCAAAACCACATGTAGTGCCACCTTTTACCTCCCAAGCTGCTGGCTTACATGAATTCTGAAGTGAGCAATGACTTTATATTTCTGACTTCTACTGGTCATTGCTTACTAGCAAGAAAGCATCCATAAAAATGTAAAAATAAACATGCACCACTGCACCTAGCAGAATCAGACGCCAGAGATCAGAGACCATGGACTGATGTGTTTCTGAAGACTGTTCTGCTTCTCCTAAAAAACAACATTGGTCTGTAATGGATGGTGCAGCTCTAACCAGCAACGCAGGGAATCAATGGATTGTTTCTGCCAGGTTATTAGTCTGATTAAAGCCAATTTTTTGTCTATCTAAAACCAAAAGAATGCTAGTTGTCATTCTGGTCAAAAGTTATTTATCAGTAAGTACATAACTCTATCCATGGTTGGCAGAAACACAGTCCGTTAACAGCAGATTATATGGTATGAACAGTAAAGACAATAAGAGACCAAACCACAAAATGTTATAATAGAACAGCAAAAGCAACAGTCCCTTCACTTCCTACTTGTATCAGTATGTTTTTCCAACATGAGTGATTAAACAGGCCTTCTGTGTAAGCAAAGCAAAAAAGAGCAAATGCCTTAATAGTTCCAAAAACTGCTTTATCAACTTCTTGACTTTTGAGACCCTTGTTGGCTGTAAGTTTAAAATATTTTAGTGGTCAAGGTATTCAAATACAGGGATTTTAACACACCAGGCCTAATGTTAAAGATAGACTTGTAGGTCTGGCCACTTAGATCTCCACACCTCTCTGGATTTAATTAATGTTACTTGCATGCACATGATCACTTTAGAGTTTGTGCTTTCTTTTTCTTTTTTAGCTTCAAGAGCTAAAGCTGGGTCTTAATTCCTCTCCTACTTTTTTTATGTATCTCATTTTTGTAGGATTTTTGTTTTGCCCATGATTCAGCGCTTATTCTAAATAGAGTAAGAGCACGAAATGGTTCAGACTTTAGCCCAGGCTCTCCAAAACAAAACATGTTCACCTTCCAGAGAGCATTTGTTTCAAATCAGGCAGGGACCAGCAGGACCAATGGTGGCTGAGGAAACCCCTCTTGCTTCACCTGGTGGTCCTTATGCTAACAACTGGCATGGACCTCTGCCACCAGTGTCCCTGGCATTACGCATGGAAACAGCAGAGTTTTGCTAAATAGCAGAAATTAGATGTAAGATTTCAATTTTTGGGATGATGAGTATACTGGAGTTGAAAGGACTGATTAGTGTTAGAGGATATAAAGTGTAAGAGGAGCAAAACAAGCAAGCAGGTGTGTAGAGCTGGAAAGAACCATCAGCCCTTGCTCTATGAAATAGCTTTTCAGAAAGGATTCAGTTTGCAGGTAAACTGTGATAATTTACTTTGTAGAAACAAGTTTCTAGAAAGCTGATGTGGTTGGAGTATGAACAATGTCATTACAAGATATCAGATTAGGCAAAGAAAATATTATGTGAGGGATAAAGAGGGCCTAGAATTTTAATTTTTCGATTAAAATTGAGAAAAAATACAATCTTTCTGTAAATTATATTTAAAAACCCCTGCTTAATCTCATATGCTCTAGGGACAACAGCTGTTCAACTTTCCTTTAGAGAATAGTATCTAGTTCTTCACTGCATTTGGGCAGGCTGATTTCAGTTAGATTTTGAGTCTCCTCTTCTCTGGGAAGAGGTTTGAGAAGCCACAATTTTGGAGTTATACTAAGACAAATAAATAGTAGTCCCACAGTTCCTGCAATAGCAATGAGTGTAAAAGGGATTGGGGCATTTGTGGATGCAAATATGTTATCGTGCATACTTTTTAGATTAAAATTATTTGTGAATCAGATTTTATCATTCTCAAATCATATACGTTTGAAAAACACACTTGCATATTCATTTGAATTCTGTCTGAAGGAACTGTATTACATTTCCTTTAAATAGCCAGGGAAATAAATGCCTGAAGCTGTCATTGCTTGGGACTATTCACTCCAGCACAGAAATAATTGGAAAATCCCTGAAGAAAACAGTGATAAAACTGATCTTTTAAAGGAGTTCAGAATTGTACAAACTTGTATCAGGCATATTTGTCTTATGGAACTGAAGTCATCCCTCCCACAGACACACATTGTAATAAAAAGTAAAGAAACGTTATCTGGGTTTTTTTTCTGCAGAATCCATTCTACTACTTTGTTTTATAAGAATTCTATTTATTTTATTGCTCCTAAGTCACTGAAGTTAGTAGATAACAGTAATAAGGCAATGTATTGTATATCTTTCAAAGTGCTTGAAAAATGCTACATTTGGCATCAATGTAGTGATCTACTCTGCTGATCCAGCATGTTTCTGATTAGTTTCACTGCTTTATTTTATCAATAAGGGAGTTGGCCTCCAAATCACTTTTTCTATATCATTAGTGACATTATTTAGCTAAAATTGGAAGGAAAACTGAAATTGCTGCAAGAAATTCACAGAATCTCACACTGGCTCCTAAAAATTCTTGTGTCACAGGAATAACAGATATGCTTTCACTTTACGGAAAATACAGCTCAGTCTTTACAACGCTCTTGGTCTTGCAGTGCAACTTTGCAGGATCTTTCCTCTTCTGTGTGCAGGCTGGTATATGCCTCTGGGCAATTACAAGGTTATCAGTACATCTAGAGATGTATAAATTTGAGTTTCTTACATGCGTGAACAGCAGTGCTGTTAGCATGTAACGTTTCTCAGGGTTAATAATGGCAGAAGACAGAGTTTGTGCATTTTGGGGCATCTGATGCTCTGAGCCTCAATCCAAAGAAATACTTCATGCCTGATTGTTTGGAAAAAGCCATTATAGAATTTCTTATTTGAAAAAATTGCTCAATGAAAATTTGAAGATATTATACTGCCTATACCTATTTTCTTCCATGATCCATAAGTGAAGTCCAAAAAATATTTGCAATTTATAAAGAAACTTAAGTCTTGCATGCATCTAGCATCTTAAATGATTCATATTCTACATCTGGAAATTATTTTCTTGTTATTTTTGATATTAGAAAAGCATCCAAAAATCCATTTTAAAAGTTTGAGCAAACTAAATCAAACCATTGTATTTTAAAATGCAGCACATTTTAAAATGCAGCATACATATTTTAAAACAAAGCAACAAAGTCTGTAATGCCTTTTCACTTCACAAGTAATATATCAGAATATAGTATTATATGCCTGAATGCTGTTGATAACCCTTTTTATTTGCCTAATCATGAGGTTTAACATGCAAGAATAACACTAAAGTTACTTCATCTTAGAGGCAATAGGAATAAATACCTGAGGTATTTTCCTTCCTTTTTTGTGTGTGTTTATGTTGGGTTTTTTTGTTTGTTTAGTTTGTTTTATGAAGCTATGTTAAGGTTTAAAGTTACCCAGCTGCTTTGGACTAAAAATAGCTCTTAGCATGTCAAGTGACTTTTCAACCTAACCTCTCAGTAGGCTTTAATCTGCATTACAAGCTAGAAATCTTTGGAGCTTATCATGTTTAATTTACACAGCAAAGCCCAGAAAAGAAGTAAAAGAAAAGGTGGGGTAGGGAGTCACAGCAGGGCAAGCAAATTCAAAACCAGTCAGTAACATTACATGGTTGGGTTTCTCGTATGTATTCGGTTCTCCACATTCTAGTTTAACCTAAAGAATGACCAAAACCAACTGTTAAATAAAATGAACTAGTGGCAATAAGCAGACCAATGCTGCTAGGAATAGAAACCTAGCACAAGACTGAGGTTAAATGTATTTTTATTTATAGAGTATTTTGTTTGGTGTAATGATGCCACTAAGAATTAGCTATATTTAAAAAATGTTTCATTATCTTGATCTTATCTGTTCATTGCATTGTGCACACTGTATGGAGGAAAGCATGTATTTAGGATTGTTCTTTTGTTGGAGGAGGGATCCAGCCCTAAAGCACATGCAATCTAAAGGGACTGGGAACAGGAATAGAGTATATCCAGACCAAGATAATGTTCTATCTACTCCTTTCAGTGAAGACAGTGAGGTTAGGATAGTTTCACCAGGAAGTGGTGCTGTTAGCTTGAGAATGAGAGGCTAAATTTTGGAGTGTCCATTTACTAAATAACTAAAGAGGAATAGATCAAACTAAGTCAGTAAAATATTTTTACTCCTTTTCCCAGTTGCATAAAACTGCTATGAAATCCCCCAACCGTCTGCCCACTGTGAAGCAGCTGGAAAGAGCCACTTACCTGAATGTTGATCTGTTTGTCGTGGAGCACTCTCTGCAGCTCCAGAAGGCTGCCCTTCAGCGTCCTCAACTTCACAGCCAGCTGCTCTGCCTCGTCCTTGGTGTGAGCCTTTCCCTCCATAAGCAAGTTCTCGTTGTGCACAGACAACTCTGACAAGGCTACCACCTTCTGCTCTATTTCAACCAGCATGTTCTGCAGCAGCAAAAACAAAGATCCAAATTCATACATTTTCCAGCATCTGTCACACTTTCTGGCAAGACGACCTGTGGCCTGCCTCACTCGTCACCAAGCTAAGGGCAAGTCAGATTATCATCACTTTGCCTTTCAATCTCTTTCAGAGTCCTTAGGAATATGCTTGCAAATGTTTGCATTTGCCATTTCTGTTTGCAAACTTTTTCAAAATAGGAAATTAAAAGTTATTTGAACCAAAGCATTTGTTGTAGAGGAGATGCTCTTTATTTACACATTAAAGGTAAGGGTGGCTAAGATGCTAGACTGACATCCGTAATGACAACAGAGCACACAGCTAGAGTTACTTCTTTCCTCTTCATTCATTTACATTTAGTGAAATGCTTCCTGCCTCCTCCTATGTGTTGCTCTGGCTGAGTTGATAAGCTTCTCTTCTCACTATTTGCTCTTTCTGATTGGTGCATGATGGACTTAAGGATTTCTGTATAATCCTCTTTAGTCTAAAGAGAGACTTAAAGTGACAAATCTCTGGCATGTTTATTCTCAAAAGCTACTTTCCTGACATTCCATTAACCATCTATGTATTACATGAATTCTTGCTCAGAAACCTATCCTGACATCAAATGGTTTAGTCTCCATAGCAACCATCAAGTATAAACTTACAAATATTGTTCCTGCAGGAATGTGCACAGAATAAGATGGGCAGAATCTCTAAAAAGTGGAAAATATATAGGACTTCATATAAAGCTTACTATAGTAAGATTTTTAAGAACCAGCAAAAGAACAGCAGTATTCACTTTTCCACGAAGTTAACTGTTCTTTTTGAGTTTCCTGCAGACCATATAAAAAAAAATTACTGCTTTGTTTAAGTTCACAGGGTTTATCTATATACAACAAACAGCTCCCAAGGACAGGTGATGAAAGGACATTTGAGACTGAGCAGACTGAAAATTCCAATAATGAAGCAGTGTTGGTGGAAATTTAACTAGATGTTTAATTCATTTGACTTACATGAAACTTAATTCCCATTTATGCCAAAATAGTTGAGATCCTCATTCTTTAATATGAAAAGAAATCTTTTGTCCATCTCTCTCTTGTCTGTCTTGTAATTTTAATTATAATGATGATACAGTTCTAAACTTTCATTTAAAAATGGAAAACTCCCACTAATTTGAGAACCTGGATGTTATGACTGATCCAAGACTTGTTTATATGCAATTACTCCTTTGCAGCAAATGTTTTTCCTCAGCTGTTTTGATATTCTGGATTGATTAGTATTAAAATTCATAGAAATAGTAACTACTGATAACTATTCTTTACTTTTGAATGTGGGTAGGGATTACTCCTGAAGAAAACACAACACTGTCCCAGTCATCACTTCTAGTGGGAGTGTGTTCTTCAGCTGGAAAGGAGTAGGAAAGTACACTGCAGGTGTTTTCATACCTATCAAGTGAGCTGTTCAACAGCTCTAGCTTGAGTGGAGCAAAAACAGCAAGTGAAGCGAATACAAGGTCTTTAAAACAAAACAAAATGCCCTCAGAAAGTTGTAGAGCTTCAAATGTTCTTGCAGTCAGGATATCTTGTTTTCCTACTGCAATGTTTACATGCAATTTCTAAAGCACTGTTTGCAATCTTTAATAAGAAATGAAGAACAGGCTGTATTTTATTTCACAAATCATTGATGAAGCTAACTGAGCATATATGAGTTGTTAAGGAGCTCAGAAACTTCTTCTCCACTAATATGCTGGCTCATCCCACTCAATAACGGACTGAACATTAATGCTCCATATTTGCCTCTTCTTTCAGATACAGCTATCCTGTTCATCTAAATAGTACAGGACTGACAATTTTACCTGACAGTCTACCAGCTGCGCTTCCATGTCCATAGGCTCCTCAGCGCTAACCACAGTGTTGTCTAGTGTTGCTCGGGTATTGAGTAGCCAGTGGTCAAGCTCATCAGCTTCACAACGGTACCTTTGAAGTGCCTGCTCTTGCCGCTGTTCTTCCAGCTGCTCATTCAGTTTTTCCTAGAGGTACAATTACATTTTACTTTTTAAAACAAATACACCACAACAGTCACTTAAAAAAAATTTTCCTTCTCTGCTCCTCACAACTTCTATATAGTACTTTAAAGCCGTAATAAGCCGTTTCTTTCCCAAGTTGGAAACCTTTACAGAGTATTAATGCACCCAATTGATAAGCATGGTTTTCTGGTGACTGAAATTCTGTTTCAGTTCAGTCACTGTATTTCTACTCCCTTCAGTAGATCTCTGATATTACAGCCTTCTAAAGGTGAGGTCTTTTCTGCATCCTCTTGCTGCTCTCCTTTGGGTTTCCCCCACATTGATTCAGTTTGCTCAACTAGCACAGCACTGTTTGTTTAGGGAGAAAGATGCATGGGGACACAGAGCTGGGAGTGAGCTGAAGGGAAAGGAGAGCTACTTTGCCTTTTTTGGCAGCAGCAGGCTGTTAGAGAGCCTTATTGTCTCTCAAGAGAGGCACGAGAGGTGACTTCAAGGACCCAACAGGGTACTGATGGGCCTTTGGTGTGGCCACTGTGGGTAAAGAGAAGACTGAAGAGCTGTCCACCTTTCCTGGCCTCTTGGAGGATCCCTATGCTGTGGGACGTGGAAGAACGTTAAGCTCCAATTGGTGCTGCAGCAACAGCAAGGCAGCAACACAGACTCCCTGGCTCCATCCATCAGGTGGTCCATCCATTGGACAGACCGGGAGCGATCAGCAAGACTCACTCACCCTTCAATAGTTGCATATGAATTTGAAAAATGACCGAACAGCTGGGCCGAGAGGGTGGTTATCAGTGACACAAAGTCTAGTGAGAGGCCAGTAACAAGCCTCAGCGTGTTTACTGATGACACAAAATGGGAGGAGTGGCTGATAACATCAGAAGTTTGTGCTGCCATCCAGATGGATGCTGACAGGCTGAAGAAATGGGTGGACAGGAACAACATGAAGTTGAACAATGGGAAGTGCAAAGTCCTGCACCTGGAGAGGAACAGCCCCTGGTATCAGTATACACTGGAGGCTGACCAGCTGGAAAGCAGCTTGGCAGAAAAGGACCTGGGGGTCCTGGTGGACACCAAGTTGAACATGAACCAGCAATGGGCCCTCCTGGGCTACACAAGGAGGAGTGTTGCCAGCAGGGTGAGGGAGGTGATCCTTCTCTACCTAACACTGGTGAGTCCACACCTGGAGTACTGTGTCTAGTTCTGGGCTCCCCAGTACAAGAGAGATACAGAGCTCTGGAGAGAGTAGAGGGGATTTGGGGAATAAGAAACAGAATGGGACAGTCAGAGGATACCTAGATGTATCAGATAATGTGGAACCTAAGCATGATGCATATGTTATGGAACAAAGAGAGAAGACTGTACTGGATGTGGCTGGAATGGAGCTAACTTCATCGCAGCCTGTACAGTGCCATGCTTTGCAACTGTGGCTAAAACTCTGTTGATAACACAGCAATGTTTTGGCTATTGCTGAACAGTGCTTGCACAGCATTAACGCTTCTTTCCAACTGCCCCTCTGAAAGGCCAGTAGGCTGGGGGTGGGCAAAAGGTTGGGAGAGGACATCTAGCCTGAACTGACCAAAGGGATTTCACACCATATGAGACCATGGTCATCAATAAAAGCTCAGGGAAAGGGGAGGGGGGGAGGAGGCGTTTGTGGTTATGGCATTTGCCTTCCCAAGCAACTGTTACACATGCAGAGACCCTGCTTTCCAGGAAAGTGCCTAAACATCTGCCTGCTAAGGGAGTAGTGAATAAGTTCCTTATCTTCCTTTGCTTGCATGCACAGCTTTTCCTTACCCTGTTAAGCTGTCATTATCTTGATCCATGAGTCTTTTTGCCTGACTTTTATTTTTTTGCCCAACCCATGGGAGAGGGGAGTGAAGGTGGGTGTTTGGCTGCTGGTCAGGGTCAACCTACCACACTTCTGTAAGGAAATTCAGACCTGTATGCGCAGGGCAAGTCCCTCCCACAGGGAAGTGTTTGCACACCTTTTCTGAATGCTTAATTTTAATGGGAAAATTAATAATTGCATGTTAGAATAATTTAAAGAATAATGATAGTTGTTGAGTGCCTCAATCTAGAGCTGAACAGTTCTCAAGTTATTTAAACTAGGTCTGCAGAAAGAACAATATTACCTATCTACATCCTCAACAGCAAAATGTTTTCATTACCTGTTCTATCTGTATTTCTACTTTTACATCCCTTCAGTGTTCTGGAAGATTTTATCTGTGAAATCAGAGCTATAAAGTGCACTGGTTAAATTACTGAATATTGTCTGCATACCATACATATTTCTTAGCCAGGGTATTGGGGGCTACTTGTGCTATTGTATCAAAGTAACTGTCAGAATCCTAACCATAGGTAAGAGCCGTATATTTGACTCGTGCTTTATCTTGAAGTTATGAGTTATAGCATCTCCTCATAAGTACTATCAAGAAGGTTGTAAGATCCTTTATGGGGTGCAAGGTATAAAGAGTAAGATCCCTGTTCTACTTCCAGCTCCTTATTTTTATGTAAAAGCCATTTTTCTTCTGAGAAGTAAAACAGTGCAATAATAACAAAGATACTTTCTAAGAAAAGATATTACAAAGATATATTCCAAGGATCTGTTCACTGTCCTGGGTGACTGCCCAGAACTAACGCAGCTGATGCATCCTGGGACTCCCCTGTACCCCACGTAGATCCACAGAGCCAATTCTCACTCAGTCTCTCAGAATTGATTGATGCTGGAAATTATGAAGGCAGCAGTTGCTGTGTTTATGAATTCACTGCTGCAGTTCTTAGCAGTACAGAAGTAAAGCTGCATTGTAGCATTCAAAATAGCCAAACTGTAGTCAAGTTTAGCATGACTGCATTTTCTCACCTGTATAATATACACAGCAACATTCCTGTATGTAAAGGACTTCTAAAAAATCACCTTAGTATTAAAGGATTTTTGGTAAAGCTGGTAGGCCAAGAAATAAAAGGGTGCATCTTCCACAATAAAAGTTTGCATGCAAATCACTGGGAAGATGAGCACAGACAACAATGCAGCAGTTTGGAAGAGGTGTTATTTCTTGTTTTAAGCTTTCCTCCTTCTCTCCCAGTTTGGACAGATAACTCTTCAAAAGTTTACTGTAGATAACATGATTTAATACCTGTACTTCATTACTTCTGTGGAGGATGAGGAATACCAAGGGAACCTCTTGAGAAAATGTCAATGTGGATATTAAAAAATTAAAAAAATAAAGACTCCTGCAGTGTGTTTCCAAGTTCCTTCTGATTACTTACTACCTAGCATTAAGATGAGAGGCTTGCTACAAAGAACAATAATTTATTAGGGAAAAGAATTGTGAAAAGTGAGCAGAACTGAAAATTACTTTTTTAATTATCAGCATTCAGTGGTGACTAAGGACTTTGGTGGAAATACAGGTTTGCCAAAAGCGGCTCTCAAGATCTGGAACGTGATTCAAAAGACTCATTCCTAAAGGATTTTTCTTGTACCTCTAATAGTTGTCTTTTTCCTGATGCCTTCATTCGAATCGTGGCCATTCGTTCTGCCAAGACGGTGAGAGTTGACTGCAATGCCAGCTGATCAGCAGCTTCTGCATCCAGTGGTTCTGAAACCAGCTCCTGGGCTAATGATGTCTGAAGTTCAGTGATTTCTTCTTGTAACATTAGAATCTCATCCATCAAAGCCTATTTAGAAATGAGAGCAGAGAAAGTATTTGCTTCATTTATCAGTGCGAATAAAGTATATCAGGAGACATAATCTTAATATAAAATTCAAGACGACTACCCAAGAGAGTGTGAGGAACATAGAGTAGTGCTGGTTTAGTAGAGTCAGAATTCGGAAGGACTGAGTCCTGCTTAAGCTAGGATCATGCATCTAATAACTGAAATACAAATTTAATTACTTGAATTTCAAACATACGATGAGAAGGAATTCTTTTGGAAATATTATACATACAGATTTATTCTCCCAACAAATTTTCTGGAAGATGTTCTAGTAAAGACAGTGAAGGTAATGAATAAGTGAGTGTGTGTTTGTCAGAGAGAAATACATGCATGAGTTAGCTTCCAGCCTGAAACTTACTAACTGGACACAGAACATCCAGCAATATATGTAAACATCCAGAGATTAACTCCATGATGTAAAAGAAGTTCCTATCATCATTCTTATCCTATAAATCAGTTTCCAAGATACCTACAAAAGTATGCTGCATTACCAAGAGCATTGGTAATGCAGCATAGAGCAAATACTTCACTTTCATGTCTGATAGCATATACACACTGGATGCACAGGACATCACACAGTGCTTCAAAAGCCGTATGTTATCCTTTTCAGGTCGTGGGGTTCCTGCTGAAATGAGAACCAGCCCCACCAGATAGTTGCAATCTATCAGAAGGCTTAGATGATTACAACTTGGACATATGTCAGATCGGTTACTTGATATTCTTTTATTATTCAGAGCATCATTTCTCAAGATTTCCTTTGGGAGTGAACTTCTTGTGTGCTTTGGGTTCTTTGTTTTGTTTAACAAGGTGAAGATTGTATTTAGAGCAATTTACAATGCATCAGTATTGGTTATGATCTTAGTAAATTTGGGAACATTTTAAACAGTCTGATATATGCTAGTAGCACTGACACCGAAGAACAGTATGTGTAGGTGTCACTGAACACAATCTTTGACAAAAGATTTTGCTGAAAATTTTGATTGGACAAACTCTTATGATCTGTTCTACTTTAAGAGGCCTCTTATTAAAAGAATCCCCATTACATCATCTTTAGAACAGCAGAAAGTCCAGAAAGGCAAGACATATAGTTAACAGAGAAGGTTCATACAACTAATGCATGTTTTTGAGGCATCCAGCCACTAAAAAAGGGAACTAAAGATATACAGGTAATATATGCTCTCCCTCTATTTCTCACATACACGTTTTTACCTGATGTTCAGCCATCTGGGTCTCCGGGCTTTTGGCTGGTTCCAGACTCTCATTTAGTTTGATCTCAGTGGTTTCCATTTTTGTGGATATAGACTGGAGTGTGTCCTGATATTTCTGTTGACGCTCAAGAGCTTCATAGAGGGTGCGCTGCTTTTCACTGATCTGAAGAGGAATGGGAGGTATAAATTGTGACCTTTGATACAGGATTTGCTCTTTCTTCTGCTTCATAAATCCCTAGGTTTATGACACTAAAACCAAAAGCTTGCAACAAGTTTTCAAAAGTATAAATTATCAAGCTAAATATCCGTATTAGAAATATGTATCTGTTTAAAGATCTTCAGTCAAATCATAGGTTCTGTGACTGAAAAAAAATGGACTTCAATAAGCAGAGAAAACCTAGGCACATTCTCACACCTTATTTTAGATTTTATGCACTCAAACATGTGGATGTGCATAATTTGCTAGGCGTATAGTTCTTAATACCCCATAAAAGCTACTGTGCCTCTGCAAAGAATTAAAATTTATAGCATGTGATCAAAACTTTGACCATTTTCATACATCAATGAATGATTATGCTACACTACTATGTAGAAATGTGTTAAGCTGACTCAGTATTTGGAGAAACTGGATCCAGCATGAGTGGATTCCCCTGTTAGGTTATGGAATATAGTCTGACAATAGGCAGTATTTCTGAAGGCAACTATCAGCCTCAATGACTTTTATTTGTTCTTAATGAAGGTCCATCCTGCACAGGCTTTCAAACAAAGAACAAAGACAGTGTAATATAATATCACAACTAACAATGCCTGTTTACCACCTGAAAACCAAGAATTTCAGAGAAGAATATTAGCTGATCCAGTTCATTGCATTTCATTCCTTACAAGCTAGTTGATTATTTTGAACCTTCCAGATAAAGACCTACCACATTTTTCAGTGTTTCCCAAGAACGCTGCAAATCATCCAATTTGGCACTAGCAGCTGATTCTAAGCCGGGTTCATAAAACTCCTGGGTGGCTGAAGTGCTGGGTTGAATTTTAGCGGCTTCTGTCTGCAACTGTTCAGCAGATAAGGCCAACTGTTCGGCAGATAAGGCTTGGTAATAAGCAATGTCCTAGAAGCACGAAGCACATTATTCCATTTTCAAAATGCAAGATACTGCCTAAGAATATCCCCCCACATACTGCCCTATTGCATATGTCTACTATAAAATCCACAAAGTCAAAACCACCAGGAAATCTCTGAGCAACACAGTAAATAAATATTTAACAGTAGTATACTGAGTATATTTGGAGCTTCACTATGACGACTGTGGATGCATTTTTTTCATGTTCATATTAGCTAGGAGGTGCAGGAGGCAACGGTGGACAGACATGGAAAGACTGGGAAGGGAGGACTACAAGCAGAAGTGTTGCTCTAGCGTCATCACAACTACACATGGAGAAAACCCATCACAATAGACAGTGGGTTACAGTACTAGAGGTGGCAAAGAATACCACCCCAATGAACACTAGCACAGAGAAGGCAACAGAAGAACCAAAAAGGAATATGCTGAAGAACTACTCAATGACGTAAGAAAGGGTATGAAGCAGTAGCTTATAGTAAGCCTTCAAACAAACAGGTACTCTCAACTAACTTGTAAAACATAGTGGCAAAAGACCAAAAGTGCTAAGGAAAATAGGCAAATGTTCAAATCACCACTCAAAAAATTCAGGGTGGAACTGTTTTTCACTAGAATTTCTATACTTAGGGTATGGGGATTTCTTCAACTGTTGCAGGTGACAATTAAAAACATCTACCGAAAATGTAAAATTAAGGAAACGCATAGTATCTATATCCAAGTCAGGAAAGAAGACTTGATAACAAGAATTATTTAAAACTGAAACCGTGTATGACAGTTACCACCACATCTATTTAGAAGGTGAAAAAAATGCTGCAGCCTTCCTTATTCTCACTTAATAGCCCCATATAGTGAACTATGCTCCAGACAATGCAACACAGCAGCTATTGTCCAGTTTCCTCAATTATTCTGAATTTGTAAATGCCCCTGGTGAAAACTTTAAGACACAGTTTTGCTGCCAGTGAAATCACTAAGAGATTTTTCCACTGATTTCTGTTTGGTTGGACCAAACCTCCCTTCAGGCAGCTCTCACAGTTATCACCATATTAGCATAAAAAGTTGCTCAAAATCTACTGAAAAGCGTACTTGGAAAATCCTCCTCCAAGGTTTGCAAATTTCTCAAGTTATTTCCTTCCTGTCACTGTATGATGGGAGGAAAATTCAGCATGTCGAGCCATGTGACTGAAAGAAAACTAAGTGCCTTAACACTTGACAGCTTACAGAGCTGTGTCTACCAAACAGACCACAGACCATTTGCTGAACTGCAAATGTAAAAGTGTAAAGGTGTATAAATACCTGAAGGGAGGGTGCAAATAAGACAGAGCCAGGTTCTTTTCAGTGGTGACCAGAGACAGGACAAGGGGCAATGGGCACAAACTGAAACACAGGAGGTTCCCTCCAAACATCGGGAAAGACTTTTTTACTGTGGGGGTGACTGAGCACTGGGACAGGTTGCCCAGGGATGTTGTGAAGTCTCCATCCTTGGAGATACTCAAAAGCCCCCTGGATATAGTCCCAGACAACCTGCTGTATGTCGTCCAGCTGGAGGAAGGGGAGGACGTCCAGAAGTGCCTTCCAACCTCAACCATTCTCTGATTCTGTACAGATGTATAGAAGTTAGGTACTAAACAAGACTATTTGTGAGGTACCAGAGCTCAGAATATAATCAGGAACCTTAACTTGGAGCAGAATCTTTTATTTACCAATGTCATTTCAGTATGTTATCTAATACCATATGTGAACAAAACCAAACAATCTCTGGAAGAGCATAGAAACCAGGTCATGCCCCGGGGCACTGTCACCTCCTGGGCTATCTTTCTAACCAAACCTAGGGAGCACAGGATGCCCACCTGTCCCAGAAAACACCCCATCACCCAGCAGCTGCACAAATATGGTTCTTCAGTCCTTCCCCCAAGAATGAAGAGATCTATCCAGGTTATCTGATTTGTATATGGACATTTTAACAATTAAGGTGCTACTCAGAGATCACTGCCAATATTTCAAAGGGAGGCAGCAGCCAAGAGTGTATTTTACAGACAGCTCAATTATACATCTTTACTGAGGCCTGAAAAAGTCAGTCTCTCCAGAAGACCCAAGAACAGACGGCTCAAACTGTCCAAAAGAGTCAGATGAGGTACTTCTTCAAAGGCAATAATTGGGAAACGTGAAAAATTTAATAATTAAAGTGTTTACGATGTGCAGAAGCCCACAGGGAATAGGTAACAGCTGAGCACAGCATTCAGTACCGCAATTTCAGAATTTTTTACTCTGACCACAAGCTATCTTTCCAAGTCAGAGAAAAATTGCACCAGTGCAGGCAACTTCTCATTTTGCCTTGTCTGCAGCTACTCTCCAGCCCTCAGCTGGTCCTCTCTCAAGGCTGAGAAAAGCTGTACTTCTGAGACTTCTTAATCAACATTTCTAGAATAAAGGTCTTGTTTTTTAAAGAGGGAAAAGCTATCCCTTTCACTGTCCAACTACTTTTTGGAGTAAACAACATGGCAGTTTCTTTTTGGTAGGGCTTTTAAAGCTGATAGCATGAATCCAGATGTTCTTATACAAAACAGATTTTGTTCCCCCTATAAAGGCCGTAACATCTCATGCCCTCTTTTATGAAAATTATCCAATGAAAAGTACTCAAGCTTTGTTGTTAGGATGTAGGAGCAAAGGGTGCGTTTAGATTTCAAAAGATATTTAACAAGGGCTGTTGCACTCCCAAAGAGTTTTCAAAAGGAAGGAGAAGGAATGATTAAGTAGTCTGTGAACAAGGAGAAAAGTGTGATGCAGTGACTGAAGACTTGAATCACAGGATCAGCTGTGACCTCCAAGGCTTTGTGTCAACAATTCAGCTTTTACAGTTCAATTACTCTTGAGTTATGCATCTTGAAAGTAAGTTTTAAAAGAATGTGCTAAATTCTAATCAACTGTATCTTCAGGTAAGTGTGAAAAGTTTTAGCCCCAGAGGATTCTCATTCAGTACTGCAGCACGGATGAAGTGCCTGATTTTGCTATACATCAAAATAAACTGCATTAAAGGACTGTTATCTATTGCTAAATTATTATACACTGTGAAATCCCTCAGCCTTTTACAAGCTAACATTTTTATAGTTGTTCCCTAGATGTTTTTAAAGGAGTTTCAGTGCAAAACAAACCACCAGAGCAACCGTTAACTTATAATAGCACTAGATCCGTCACTTTCTTGTATTTATGGTCTTGGTTTAATCTGTTTCAATACATAGAACCAATATTTCCATTTGTCAATATTGGCATTTGTTTTATATTTTCATTAGATGTCAGCAATGTAGAAATAGCGCATAGATGTCTCAGTTCAGACTAGTCATGCTTCACCATTTAGAGATGCTAGGAAACCCTGATGAAAGACTATACATAGAGTACCAGGTATGAATTTAAAAACAGTCTTAACACTCAATGTTCCCTCCCCAAAACCACCCCACTTCATATGAGCTTTTCCAAAGACTAGATTAAGGTAATTCTTTGCTTTCTAGAGTTTCTGTTAACACATTTTTCTGGTACTTTGCAGGTGATCTTCCTGTGAGAATTTATTTCTCTTAACACTGGCTACTTTTTAAAACAAAACACTTCCAAGTTAGTTTTGCTGAGTCTTCTACTGAATACAAAATACAAAACTTACATTTAAGCTCTAAATTTACTATTCTCTACATATGCTTTTTTTAACCAACCTTCTTTCCTGGAATCTCCCTGGGCTTTCATCATGATGAACTGCACTGGCAGTTTCACAGCTTCTTTAGTTTTAATCTCATGTGAGTGTGAACCTAAGCATTTTGTAAGTAAACCAGTGCATTTTGGAATCTTCTTCCGCTTATTGTTTAGTACACGCAGTTCATTTCAACACTAACCACACTAAAGAAACCTTTGTCTGTCAGATTTTTAGACTATTATAACACCAGCAATTTTATCTCTTTCAAAGACCTTCTGCTAAATGAAGGACATAATCTTTTTGTTCAATTTTGTCCTGTAAATCACAGGTTCTAAAACTTACATTTTGGTGCCACAGCATCTTCACTGGATTTCTCTTATTATTTGACTTATTGGAGCTCTTAATCTGTTTTTTTCATTTTCAGATAAATGTAATGAACTGACACTGAATTTGTTTACTAAAAAGCAAGCTGCTCTTGCTCCATTAACTTTTTCACTGATTAATACTGTCATACGATTTTTGTGCTGAAATATATAGCTACCTTTCTACTGTAAGTAATCTCTACTGGGAAATTTCTGAAATGACAGAACACTAGAAAAATCCTTCTAATTCATTATATAACTTGTTTATTATGAAGGTAACATTTTGCCATCATTTTTACTATGTTACCCTAGTAGTCTTTCTTATGTCAGTTCATGAAAATGAATCATTTATATTTAGCAACTTCTATAGCACCATATGCATCTTTGAAACGAGTGGAAGGAATTAGTGGGCAACTTTCTCAAACTTCCTATTTCTACTCAGCAATGTAGCACAACACTATTCTACCCTTTACGTCTGCAGTGGTCAATTTTGGAAGCAGCCACAAATGAAAAAAACAACCAACCACAAAACCCACAACATGATGAATGCAGTGAGGTGGTAACTTCTCCTAAGGTCCATTTCTAAACTTCTAAAGCATAACATTTTATGTGTATCTTCATGCGCATGATGCTCAATGAGCTGCTTTGTTGCTCACATTTTAACCAATGCTGATGTACACTTGTTCCTATTAGAAGTGCCATAGTCCTCAGTTTTGATTTAAAATCTAATTTTAGCTATTTCACTGATCTGCCTCATTAGCACTTAAAATAGACTGTCACTGAAAGTATGCGATGAAAAATACATGAGAAAATACATGAAAGTTAATACTTGAAATGGTTTTAAGTGGAAGATACCAGACTGTGGCTTCAATGCTACAATGCCAACAGTACCGTAAGATAGATGTATATGGACATAATGCAATGTTTTATTACAGGCAGTACAAAATTGCATTTTTTCTCAGGATGCAAGATTCCATTGAGTACAACTGTGAAAATAAAAATTAGGTTATAAATAGAAAATAGTAGTGACATGGAAGAGCTTTGTAATTGTTACTTAAAAATTATTTTTAAAAATAGTGAATAGTTGTAATGTCAAATTTACAATGTTAATTTTTTTTTAATTGAAAATTTTTTTTCAATATTTGTATCCATTTTGGACTGGAACATGAAGGTTCAGTTAGATCAGAGGTTAAGCCTCAGATGCTTGGAGCTATAGGTAAATATTATTTCAGAGTATTAAATAAACCACCTGTGGAATGGAACCATGCATGTCTCTGAGATAAAAGCTGAATGAATGCCAAGAGGGAGGTACCTGGTTAACAGAAGCATCTGTATTAGCCACAGGTGAGGGAGAGCGACAGGCAGGTGGAGAAGAAATCTCACTGTTGGTTCCCTCCTCCCCAGACTCCTCAGTGACAGGGGAGAGCAGTGTGTGACAGCGACCAGCAGTCATCTGCCACAGGAAAAGCAACCCCAGAGCACAGGAAGAAAATTAGTTACCTCAATTTAGGTTTGGCTTAGATTGAGATCAAAACAAGAAAAACAACACATGGCCAGAATGACCATGACATTATTTAGTCACACTTAACACTATTACATTTACCAGCTTAAAAATCTGGTTCAATGAATATTCTCATTTACTTGTCATGAAGTATGAACATGCTCTCCTGTACCCTAATGAATTTAAAAGAAAATGTATAGCAAGCAAATCAATAATAACAAATCAGTGTTTGCCTAAATGCCTTCTAATACAATCACTGATGCATATAGAAATACTATGGAGAGCTATAGAATAATGCAGTATGGGCCTCAGTAACCAGGCCTGGTTCAAACAACAAGGAATAAACTTAAAATATAAAATACACACAATCCAGTAGCAATGTATTTTTCTTGGTACCCCAATGCTGTTATACAGTGATAAATCCTGAAATCCACACTCCGTTTTCACTCCGAAAAAATCCCAATAGCATCAACAATATGTTTGTAATGACACCCAATTAGAAACAAACAAAAGCAGAATAATTCAAACATGAGGCCTATGGCAGAACTTAGCCAGCTTTCATTTCCAATATACTCATCTGAGAATATAGCAGCTTACTGTCAATTAGCACACCAACATTTTAAGACAAGAGCTTTAAAAATATAGTGTGTAAAATCTATACACTGCAATATGTTGTGAAATAATATTTCTTCTGGTTTTATCTTATTCCTGCAATCCAGCAGTTTCTTAGCATTTGCTCTTGCATGCCAATAGCTACGAAAAAGCCCTATATTTGCAGCTTATTACAGTCAGCTTCCGCTGGCATCTGTCTGTTAAACAACTTCATCCTTTATCTTGAAAACCCATATAAAGCAAAATACAGTAAGGGGAAGCTGCAGCTTGCTCAGTTTGCCACACTCCAGCCATTTCAAAAGCAAAATGTAGATGTGAGCTGCGGCAATTTGCTACACAGGGATGTTGCAACGATGCAAAAGCAAGCAGCTCAGATAACAGTACCAAGACCAAGGCATTCCTTACCATCACCACTGAGGGGTGAGCTGGGTGTGCTGGGAGCAGGTCTGAATCCAGCTCCTCCATTCCCTCTGCAAGCCCCTCCACTTCTGTCACTGTCAGCAGCATGGTGGCATGTTTTGCTTTCATAGTCAGCATCTTGCACTTCGAATTCAAAGAAGCAATTTGCTCCTGGTATCCTTTGATCTTCTGAGCCAGCTCCTGAGGAAACATTTTTTTTGCCCTAATGCAGAGGCAGCCAATAAAGGCCACAGGACCGGCAGCATTTCAGCTTCCGTGGCGAAGGCAAGCTCTCCCCTCCAAGCCCAGCCAATAACATCATAGCGCTGCCTCTCAGAAACCCCGCGTAAGCTGCTGCGCTGGCTGACACGCAGGACGTTGGTCGTGGAGGGAACGAGTCAGGCTGCGTCTGGCTGCACAGCTAAACCGCAGCGCCCAGAGCTCTGAGGCAAAACCGGAAAAGTGCTGCGAAAGGCTCTGTGTGCACGGCAACTGCAGGAGGGAGGGAGGCACAGCTCGCGCTTGCATCCAGTCTGAACCTGACACGAAGTCTGTAAGCTTCAGACTGCAGCGAAGGGGAACATCTCTCCCTGCCCTATTTTTTTTTTTCCCCCATTCTAGTTCCATTTATCCAAGGAAGACGAAGGTCCTCCGCATAGCGCATGCCATGGAAATGAGGTCATGTGGTAACCACAGCTGTAAAAAATGCCCCGTTCAGCTCACGCCAGAAAGAATGAATTGTTCAAACAATAACTCACAGGGTCTAACAAGAACAAATGTGATATGAACAATCAGTCACATAATAAGGTTAAACACAGACTGGATCGTTTTTTGCCGGTGTTTGGATAGGCTATATTTTAATCTTGTTTTGGTTTTGTGCAAGTCTTCAGAATTAAAAGCTGAGCAGCACACAGTTCTAACCTTTCTTTAAAGAGAGCTGGGGAATCTGTCCTGAAGCAGAGTATATTTAAAAATACTGGGGTTTATGGCTATGAAATAGTCTCTCTGCATGGCCAAACACCATCACAAGTTTAAGTTTAGTCAGAGAAGAAAGATGGAAATGAATATCCTTAGAAACCAACTCTGTCTTCTCTCCTACCCTGTACTGCTGCTCAGTTCAGTGTCCAGTTTCAAAGATTTCTATTAATATAATAAAAAACAGTGGAAGATTTTCACATTTCTGCCAAAGCTATTGTTACTGTCTGCCTAGAGGTTCAGTAACATGATAGAATTTTGATCTATAAAGTGAAAACAACATTTGTATAAGCTTGCCTGTTAAATCAGTGATTATTCATTCAAATATATATTTCTGCTTTATTTTTATATCTGCTTTTATTTCTTCAACAAACACAAGTTTTCAAGGGAAAAATAGCAACAGAAGTTGCAAGATCTAGTATAAGTACGTAGTAGGTATAATAATACATAATCACAATATCTTTTAAAAAGTATATAAGATTACTGCTTCAGACTGGTAAAATTAAAAGATTTTTTTTTCTTGTATAACATTTTCAGGAAACCACTTCCTCACAGTAACAGTGCAGAACAGTCATAGAGAGAAATAGAGACTTATAAATGGAGGCAGCACAAGGATGAAGGATGACACTTTACTGCCTGTGTTTCAATGGTACCTGCTCACTGTCTGTCACGTTAGCAACAAAAGGAGCTCTCCTGGAGCTCCAAGGCTCACCTTGGAGACTAAGCAAAGTCTTGAGTATAAAGTGTCAGCTAGATCAGTCGAAAAATCAAACTGCAATCAAATCAAGCTATAACTTTATTGTCTAGCAGCTAGAAAACTGCTCTGTTTGGTAAGCACCAGTCATTCACTAAGGCTCAATGAATGACATCTCTGAGGCCCAGTGGGAAAGTATTGTCATTCAATATACTCACTTAACTCCATCAATATTACTGAGATGCAATAACATTTTCGCATTAATGTCCAATGCACTGAGTATCTGACATACCTCTCTCAACCAAAAACAAAGAAAACTGAAAAAAAATTAAAAATGTGATTGTGAAAAAAATGAGGTACTGTATTATATACCAGAATAATTCACAAGTGTGGAGATACTTGCCCACATTTTAACCTGAAAGTCTAAAGAAACACAGTTCAGTAAACAGTTCCAGAGCGTAACTAGCTACACACATGCATAGTAATACTAGCTTCCTACAAATCAGGGTGTAACTTTCCTTCTACTTTCTTCCTCTTATTTTAATTCTAAATATGTCCCTTTAAGTTCATGCAGGCTTCAACAGGGAATCTGGTAACATGTTTTCTTAAATTAATAACACATGTAACAAGCATCTTGACAGACTTGCATTTTGAAGTACTATAATAATATAGGGTTCAATATATCCCCTTTACACTATGTTTTTCCACAGATATTTAGCAGACAAAATATGAGCCAAAAATACACATATCTCAGCCTTTCAAAACTGCTTACCTCTAAACATGGAGAGCTTGCAAGTATGAAACCTGTCCACTCTAGTTGATCCCAACACATGCAATAGAGTAAAGCTACTGTCTTCCTGCAGACGTTTAGAAGGACTCCTAGCTACTGAATTTGTTTGAATGAAGATGAAACTTCAAGCTGCCCCATTTGTAATTCCTTCCTCCAGCAATATTACCCAGTACTGCTGATTACCTCCTGCATTTGCTGTACCAGAACCTTTGAATACATAATAGTAGCATTTTTAATTTAGTACTAAAAAAATACCAGAGCAAACTGCTCTGCTTTTATACCAAGAAACTTTTTTAACGACTGGATAGAAAATGAGCTAGCATTAGGTTATAGTACATAATAGCAGATAGCTTTTAATTGAAAGGTAAAGAAATGGTGCCATCTAGTGCCAAAGTGACACATAGAGTTCAATGGTGCATTTTCTATCCCAAGAAATACACAACAGACAGGGGAAGGTGAAAGGGGCTCAGGAGCTCCCATGCCAGCACAACGAGAAGGCTGCACAGAGACTCTTCTGACTCATTCAAGCACTAAAGATCAATGACTTTGAGGGCACGACATGTAACTCCACAAGACAAAACTCTTCCCAACAGTAACTTTAAAAGAAGCCTTTGGAGTGAATGTTGCAGAGTTTTCCTCCAAATCTATTGTAGTTTCATGTGCTTCAAGTCCCTTGGTGTTCTTTTACAGAATGTTACTGGGATGGAAATGAGTATGTACTTTAGAAAATAGATATATATATATTATATTTTTATATATATACATATATATAAACATAAAAGGATCACTGAACTAGTGTGATCACCTGACTAATTGCTCAACATTGACTTCTGGGTCACTCCTCAGTGACTGTCCCTTAATTATGCAATGCTCTTGTTTGTCATAATGTTGCCTGGAGATTAGGACACATCTAACTGAATAAACAAATGAATACTCCACACTATACCAACAGCATGAATTTTCTATCTAGTTTTAAGTCTACCTGCTCAACTAGCCATGAGCAAGACTGAAAAGATACTCAGCTAATTTATGACCGCTGCTGATGAAAAGATTTTTGGGTCAACGAGCTGCCATTGAGCCCATGTTATTGCATTTTGGCTCTCCTACCTCATGATGCGAAATTTGGACCTGGAGTTCCTGGATGTTGCTGGTTGCTATTGGCTTGTCTTGGATCTCACGATGGGCATTTTCTATCATTTGCTGTAAATGTTTCATTTCTTGCTCATATTGCTCATACTGAACCACTGCTTCCTAGAGAGGGGAAAAAAATATTGAGTGTCTACATGAAATTAAACATTTACTTATTCCAAGCATAACTGGTCTCCCTTCTGCAGTGGAGCAAACTTACAGCTATCTGGCACTTGCACCTGGATAAGCAAAGCAGGAATATAGTCAGGAAAAAGTCCATTCAGAAATATTGTGAACTGCTATAGATAAATGAAACCATTGAATTTATTTCCAAAAAACATCTCACATAACATGGTATTTTAGATGTCCTATATAAGGAGCTAGAACTTCTGCTTCCAACAGATATCTGCTCCAAACAAACACACAAAATGATAGCATTGCCTAGTCTCATGGTTTTACTATAAAGCATTTTTATCTGCTTTTTTACTTCAAGCCTCCATTTATGAAGTAGAAAGACCATATGAAAAAGCTAAGAGTTTACAGAAAATACAACCGGGAGATGACTATGATGATTGATTCAGACCATTATGTTAGCAGTGTGGTATCAGTTCTTTCTGTCACAGCAAGACAGCTGTTTGTCTAACCTGTTTTAACAACTCTTCAGTGTGACACTGTATCCTTCCTTGTACTTAAGTATTATTAAGTATCCTTGATGATTGAAAGTCTCTTCTGTTTTCTAACTTGAAGCTCTGTAGTTGTACCCTAGCTCAGTTTG
>NW_010511218.1:53382-54550 GCF_000687285.1 Phaethon lepturus | reverse complement strand
GCAGGAATGAAAATCATATTCTCCTCTTCTTTGGAAACACCTTTTACATGTTGAGGTATGAATTCAAACAATCAGACAAAACCTAGTTCTCTTGTATTTAGCAAAACTTGAAAATGCAAATTTAATAGATGTTGAATGACTCCAAAATCAGAATGCAAATATATATAAATGTTAAATAAAGAGAAAACCCATTATTTTTATCCTAGAAAGCTATTTAATTCACTCAATAGTTTTTATAAGCAGTTGACATTATAATGATATATTAATTGCATTAACTGACGATATGTAAAATTAACCTGCATACAATTGCATATTAGCTATTTATCTAATTAATCCTAACAGCATTACAAAAAGACATAGGAAGATCAAGGACAGAACAGAGATGAGAGTCTGATGAGCAAATCAACAATTAACAGGATCATGAATGTTAAAACCCCCAAAAACATGGAGTCAGAAATGACTGAAACTTAGCGGGGAACTTCCTAATGGGTACTACACAGAAAAGAGAAAAGCACGCACAGAGATATGAAATTTTCCATTTTCATCACAATTTGCATGGCACTGTACAATTTACTGAGAGTAACTTATGGGACGGAGTTGCACTTGCCTGCATGATGTTGCACTGCTGAATGGCAGTGTGCTGCAGGCGGCTGGCCTCCTCCTGGAGCCGGAGGGCACGGTGGCACATGGGCAGGCCAGTGACCACCTCTTCAGGAATCCTCAGGGCACTCTGAGAGACTTGTACTGCATGAACCTTTGGCTTCAGCGACTCCATTTCAGATAAGAGATGCTAGAAACAAAGTCAGTGCCACAGTAAGCCAGTTTTGCAGAACTCCCAGAGCATTTGATGCAGCAAAAGAAAAATAATGATGAGTTCAAGCACTGAAACAAACAACAAATTTGATTATCTGTTTTCTAAATTGAATATAATGAGGACAAACTTTGTCTGGTGTTGCTCATTCTGAAATGATCATTCTTTTAAATATTAATTAAACAAAAAGTCCATGTAATGGGAATAAAAATAATTCATTAAAAACATAGTAGTACCTATTTCTAAGTGACTAAGAACAAAAATATTTATGTTAACATATTTTAAAAAAATATCTTTACAAAATCCACAAATCAAGGCAGCACAGGAGTCATTTATGTATACATATATTTTAATGTT
>NW_010511218.1:0-53351 GCF_000687285.1 Phaethon lepturus | reverse complement strand
CTGCTGAGAGGCAGAAGCACATTTTCAAACCAGCAAATGAATCCTATTGTCTTCAGAGTCTTCCTTTAAAAATATAAAATATGGCTGAACATGTTGCTTAAAATTCAAAAGGCAATCAAACGGGAAAAAAACACAGCCACACAGAAAACTTTTCCTTTGAATAATCACATGCTGGATACCTTTGTTAAAAGTCTCTATTACGTTCACAATGTCCATTCAAGCTGCCTGTTCATATGCATGAGAAGGGTCTAAGTGCAATGACTGGAGAATAGATTTGATCAGCATTCTTTTTGTCCTCATTGGGGAGTTTAATGTATTCACAGATAAAAAAAGAAAAAGAAAAAGACAATGTTGATGAAAAGGGCCTTACCACATTAGAAAAAGATTTTAAGTTCAATAGATAAAAATCAGCTTGCTGGTGTCTCCCTTCTCCTATACCTTATGCAGAAAGGTAGCTAAGCGGGCCTGAAGTGCATACTGATGACAGGCTTATGGTTTGCTCATTATTTCTGTGCCTTCATGACATATGGTAGATAAACTAACCAGAGATTTGGTATAATGACCTATTCCTCATACATCATTGGCCAGGCCTCTCCTCTAGCAGGTCCTATACTACTGGCAAAGGACACCTTTGCAATTGGTGCAATTGGCACCCAGAGGTACCCTGGGGGCTGCATGCCAGCTGGGCACTCTAAGACCCCCTCTCTGGTCTGGTGAAATAGGTGGGCAGGGGCTAGAGTCCCCTTCTATACAGAAGAAAGTCATACTGTGAGACCTGCTAGAGC
Source organism: Phaethon lepturus (assembly GCF_000687285.1). Taxonomy (NCBI): domain Eukaryota; kingdom Metazoa; phylum Chordata; class Aves; order Phaethontiformes; family Phaethontidae; genus Phaethon; species Phaethon lepturus. The sequence goes on along the minus strand of NW_010511218.1, from coordinate 52,566 downwards.
CAGGACAAATACACATGAACAACACTGTAAAAATCCATATTCCTTTACTCTTATGGTGGGTGATGTGGTTTTCTTATACTCTTCAATGCCATATTCTGAAATGTGGCCGCAAGTTCCTAGAATAAAGACTAAGTATTTTAATCAAAAGTGAAAGCTCTGCAAACTTACCTTGCCTTCATATGTTTTTATGCAGATTTTAATCCTAAAGTGGACCTGCTGACATTTAGTTTTCACTGGCAGACTAAAGACAGTTAAATCTCTATACTAGCTTGCAGCAAGAAACATTTCTTAAGCAACTCAGAAAGCTATAACTTGGGTTATTTTCCTTGTCATGAGACTGAGACCAAAAATAACAAATTGACAAATCTCTATAGTAGGCCAGGTGCAACAGAGAAAGCAGCAATATCTTATGGAGATAATTCAACTAAACATACAAAAATGTAATGGGCTTAAGGAATACTGAATTTTCTCTTAGCTTTTCAATTGACTGTTGGGGGAGCTGGGGAGCTGGCAACACACTCTAGACTTCCTTCTGAAGTACTTTAAGAACTTGTGGATGAAAAGCACTGGATAAGAACTGAGTTGCTTTATTATTATTAACATGGATTAAACTTGGATTAGATGTACATTTCTTTGAATTGCATCAACCTAAGAACATACTCATAAAGGATTATACTTAACCAACTTCCAAAGACATGGGCCTGTTGGAGTGGGTCCAGAGGAGGGCCACCAAAATCATCAGTGGGATGGAACCTCTCTCCTATGAAGAAAGGCTGAGAGAGTTGGGGTTGTTCAGCCTGGAGAAGAGCAGGCTCCGGGGACACCTTACTGCAGCCTTCCAGTACTTAAAAGGGGCTTAGAAGAAAGATGGGGAACAGACTTTTTAGCAGGGCCTGTAGCAACAGGACAAGGGCTGATGGTTTTAAACTAAAAGAGGGCAGATTTCCACTAGATTTAAGGAAGAAATTTTTCAGAGTGAGGGTGGTGAAACACTGGCACAGGTTGCCCAGGGAGGTGGTAGATGCCCCATCCCTGGCAACATTCAAGGTCAGGTTGGACGGGGCTCTGAGCAACTTGATCTAGTTGAAGTTGTCCCTGCTCACTGCACAGGGCTTGGACTAGATGGGTTTTAAAGGTCCCTTCCAACCAAAACTATTCTATGGTTCTATAACTCCCTCTGAGGGAATGATTTTTCCCATTCCATCCCTTATTCCCTTAGCAGTAATTTGGGGCTAAACTCTGAAACAGTGACCCGCCTAAGAAACACCATAATCTGTCTCACCAACATTCATTACTGTGTGTAAGCTCACACTACTCAAGTGCTAACTTTGAGGTCCTGGCCTTTTACCTGTCTGTGAGAAAGTTGCTCTTTCAAGCTCAAATGCCCGAGTTCCGGAGAGGTCAGTGTGGCTTGGGCTTGCTCCAGAGCAGCCTGCAGGGCTCTCAGTTCAAATTCAAATTTCTTCATGTCCTGTAACACAACACATTTGATTGAGGAATAAATAAGGAAAAGAAAGAAAAAAAAAAAATCACTATAAATATATCTGTCTGGACTTGGTAGCTACATTCCTTACTTACAGCGTTAAAACTATGAATTAGTTTTGGTAATGAATTTTTAATGTTTAAAATATTAGATATTTTAAGTAATTCCTCAATCTCAAATACAGGATGTACTTTGTAAAGCTAATTTCATGAAGTTCAAGGCCTCAAAAGGAACTCAAGATGTTCTCTATTCATCTTCCTCTAATAAGACAGTCTTATCTTTACAGACTGTCCTTAAAGACCACTAGCAGTGGAGTCCCACTTATCTCTACAGACAACATATTCCACTATTTCAATACTCTTTTTTTGTAGAAAGTTTTTCTGATAGTCTGACATGAAGTTATCTTTTGTTGCTTACTATGCCATTAACAACAGACTTGAAAAACAAATTATTTTTATTCTCTCTGAATACATTATATGTTAGGATAGCCCTTTTTCATGACGCATTTCCAAAAATTTATACAGCTATCACAATCATCACTATCCCCTGTTCGTTCTCCAGTGAGTCCAAATCTTTCTCCAACCGCAAGACTGGACACAGTTGAAAACTTACTAGTGATCGATAGGTAGAACAAAAGGACTACTTCACGTACCTTACAATTATATGCTTTGTTTTCTGCATTGCGTTTGAATTTTTTATAATGATATGACATCATTCACTCATTTTTCCATAATCTGCATTATTAAACTTCAGACCTTTCAATAGGGTGCATCAAGCCAGTAGTTCCTCATTCAGAGGAACACATGCCTGGTTCTTCCTGTCTAAACGTAATAATTTGCCCTGTCTGTTGAATAGCAGACGAATTTTTTTCAGGTAGTCCCTGTGTGTTTGGTGTTGTCTAAGACTTCCAAAAGCCATGATTTCTAAACCAGAAAATACTGAATAGCAACAGATCCAAGGAAGAGCCCTGCAAAACCCTACTTGATGTATCCCTCCTTTTGGGCTGTGAACCATTGTTAATTACATACCAGGTAAGTTTTCTAGCCAGCTTTACATCTACATCTACCTGTACAAATAAATCTGTTATATTTTCAACTAGATAAGGTTATTAACTTTGTTAATAGCAATATCATGTTAAAACATTACTGAAGTCAAGATATATGACATATCGTACATTTATATACAAATCTAGCTATTACTTTCAAATTAAATTGGCCATTTTGATATTATTTTCTTTCTTCATAAATCTATGTTGGCTTCTATTTTTCTCCATGTTCTCTTATAAGAATTTGCAAATAATTTATTCAATTGTTCAAGAATTTCTCTGAGAACTAAAGCTAGTAATTTTCACTTCTACTATGCTTACTTATATGCAAATCTCTGGTTTGGTCCATGGGAAAAAAAAAAAAAGCAAGTCTTCAGCCCATAAACTGTGGTTTACTCATTTGTGCTTTTGTAGTGGAAAGGTCTTCTTCAAAACCTCTCTGTTACACTGTTGTGGCTGCTGGAGCTGCAGCATTTCTGCTGTGTCCTATAAATGTTGTGAAATAAGAGTCAAATGTGGAGAAGGACCATTTTAAACCTCAGCTGTGATCGTCCTAAAAATTGGTGGTAGCCTGTTCTCTTAGTTGCCTTTAGGTATTTTCCTATTTAGTAGTGTGTAACTGTAGCTGGTGACAGCAGAAAAATAATATACTAATCATACCATTCGAATATTGATTTTTTTCCTGAGTTACTCTATCAATTTAAAAAAAAGAACATTTTTTTGTCCTGAAGGTAAGAGCAAGTAGAAAATACTTTTGTGCTTTCCCCTGTGTCTTGCACCAGTTTACTATACCCTCAGGCATTGCATAAGCATAGCACACGTTTAGATTAACGATAAACACATATAGAAGAGCTGCACAGAAATGTCAGGGACATAGAAAAGCAAATTCATTCTTTTCATTGCACTCCCTTCTAGAGGTAGGTCTTACAGTATGAAATCCTGGTCTGGTCCAGTACTGATCTGAATAGATAACAGGCTTTAGATATCTTTTAAGAGAAAAATAAAGGAAATGGCACAGTATTAAGTGCCAACACAGACACTTTTCAAGTATCTAAACATAGGTGCTCATTTGAGACACACCATGATTCCCAAATACATCCATCCAGAATGGACAGATAGGACAGGACCTGCAGGAATCTTGTCCCCGTCTGGAACGGCATCTGAAGGCAGTATCTCAGATGGTGCAAAATATCTAACTTTAGACAACATAACCATGCTCTTTATAGACCACAGATAATCTTCACTGCTAATAGTCTCAGAAACATGATACACACACCACCCTAGCTGTCTGCTAATGCTATATATACTGCTTTCATATACCTTAGCAGCATCTTGGAGATTTGGTAGCCGCACTTTGATAACTTGCTGTAATTCCTCTGTGCGCCGCCCCAATTCCAGCACTTGCTGTGACATTTCTTCAGTATAGTATACACTTGCCAGATACTCAATCCTCTCACTCATGGCCTCAAGATCACCATGAATCTCTCCAGACTCATCAAGCATCGTCTAGATGGAGATATGAACAAACTGAATGCCAGAGCTGAGCTTCAGATTAAGCATATGTTTTAAGTATATTCATGTTCTGCAAATTCCTCAATTTGTACACATCTGTAAGCATATGATTAAGTTCTACAGACTTCCTGTAAGGCTTAGGCAATTTGCTTAATTCTGAGTGTGCACTGAAGTGTTTCAGCTTATGGAGACTGGGAAACAAAAGAGTAAGTCATGAAGCTTCAGCAGCTGTACTTACCAACACATTCATTTTAGTGTTTTGCTATACATACTTGCATGTAAGAATATAACATACACAACCTATGGATAGGATTTTTCTGGAAGCCTCATGTACCTAATAGGAAGCAACAGAGAGCACTTGGGTGCAGTGTTATAGCAGGGCAATAGTCATTAATGCTGCCTAGAAAATGGCTACCAAAGTGTTCTGTGGATTGGCATTGGTTAAGCCCGTATCCTCATCAACTTCTGAAGCAGGAAAAAAGCCATAGCAAAAACAAACCTGAAATGCTATCTCCCAGCTATCCTCTGGAAAAATTGCCTCGAGGTTCTTATTCAGAATAAGAAAGCATGATACACTACATTGTCTAGCATAAGTAAATACAGCTGACAATTAACGAATGTTTATATAAAATACATGATTAATACAGTCTTATTTTGGCATTAGTGAGACATGATCATCTTATGATGCTTTGATTTGTTTCACGTGGTCATGTACCACTGGGCAATCCTGAACCTTATCAAACTGCTTCACTGATGCCACATGTACACATTCCACACACAGGCACACATGGAACAAACTGCACTGTCACGGGGATAGCTAACCACTCTGATATGAGATGCTCAGGAAGGAACTGGAAGAAAATCACTCATTGGGCATCAGTCTGAGAACACTTGGTGTGAAACTCATCAGATGAAAACAAAGGCTATTTCAATTTAGTGTAAAGGAGAAAGAAAAAAAAAAACCCTGAAAACCATGTTTGGTTAACTAAAAATTTAGAGGAATATTAGCTGAAATGAGGTACTCTGTGATAGAATCACAGTGTATAGACACACTATGCAATCAAAAGCTACTATGAAGACAATGCACTTCAGTAAAGATGGAGATCAACTTTGAATCACATAGTTTTGTCCAACGATATATCTTAATTTCAGTCTTCAGAACAATTGTCTTTAAGACTTGGGGGAACAGTTAAAGAAACCTAGCATTTTAAGACTTTTTTTCCCCTCAAGGAAAGGAGGCAAAAAAAGTGTAGGAAATAAAACTTCACTGCTTAGAAAATAACATCTTTCATACATTGCCCTTTAAATTTCATAGCTCAGATAATCACCTGATAGGCTTTAAACTGATCACGAAGCTGAGAGGAAGAATTCCATATTATACTACCGTGTACAAGGATATTTGCTTTCTCAATCCATTTCAGTATGAACTCCAGCACCTCATTGTATTCTTCCAAGTGTGAAGCAGCCTGGGTATAAAAGAAAAATCCACTTAAACCTAAGGCATAATTCTGTACAGTTCTTAGAGAATGATAAAATTGATTTTGTTTTTAACTTGGGTATCGTTTTAACAACTTCTCCTTACTGTTGACTATAACTTAATTACTTCTCTATTTATGGTGTTAAAATAGGTCTGCTTGCAGTACCAAGCCTATCTATTTCAGGAGAAAAAAAAGGCACTATAAGAATGTAGGTCACACTGTGAGAGTACATTGATGCTCTAATATATCCCTAGAGGGTACACTTCCTGCACATATTTCACCCTCACATGTAAGTTCCAAAATACCTTCTTGCTCAGTTTCTGGCTCACTGCAAGACTCCTTTATGTCATTCCTTATTTTCCCTTGTCTATTTCGATGTCATCCCTCAAATCGCCTTTTTTTCAAACCTGCTTTATCCACTCAGTCTCTCATATTACTAAAAAGAGGAATGTTGCACTTATTTCAAAATACAGGATAAAAGCTCTGCTTTCTGATTAATCTAATTTCTATTTAGCGAAGTACTCTTCAGTTCCAATTTTTTTCTCACTTAGCAGGAATAATGTCATTGATTTTCATGCATTTGTCCTGTATGAAGGATGGATCAAATCCTAGATGCCTGAACTGCATTTGCATGTGGTTTGCCTTACCTATCATTTTTTCATGACATGAAGTAGATTATCTGGTGCTGAAAAAAAATGTCCTGATGGTTAAATCCCTTCACCAAGTACTTTGAACTCTTATTTTGATAGTAATTTTCTATCTCTTTTCAAAAACAATTTTTCAGAGGAAACTGAAAAGAATGTAGTGAAATAGTTATCTTTTTCAAGCCTTATAGAAGTTTCTTTAGGCATGCAGAAAAAGAGAACTCATAATTTATCAGGGTATTGATGGCAGAATCATTGAAAATCCATTTCTTTGCTTTTAACTAGACTTTTTTGGGATAACAATAATTAGCAAAAAATACATAAGATTCAGAGACTTTGCACTGCAAAGGAAGCATCTTTATGAATGCTGAAACATTGCATAAACAATACGTATTTTCAGGGCCATTGTACCTAGGCTTTTCTATTGAATCTACAAATTATATTTACCCTCTACAGATTGTGACTAGAGCAAAGCAATTTTGTTTTTTTCAGTGCTGTAAGTTCAGGTAACAGCAATAAGACAGAGGCCTTCAAAAGTACAATGAGATACTATTTCCTGGCATGCTACTGTTTGTGAGAATGTCTATAACTTTTTCAGGGCAGCAGAGGAACAAACAAGCAGATGATTCATGGAAAAGGATGTTAAAGCAGCATCACAGAATTATTCCACCCTCCTGATCTGACCCATCTGTGCCTCTCCGAAGTGTGATGCTAGCCCTGACTAATAATAGGCAGATGTGCCAAGGAATTACCCTTCTTGCATAACTACAGGAAAATAAATGAGAAGTTTGCATGCTCCTTCTGCTTCTGAAAGGAAACAGCAAAAATTATTTGAGATCGTACCTGACTGAGCTTGGCTGCTCTGTACTCAGCCTGCCGTATAGTCTGTTGGTGCAGTGCAGTCAGTTTCCCTATCCTGTTAGCCAGCTGCTTAGCCAGTGGTACATTCTGCTCTGCAAAGTCCTGGACTGATGCATCTAATTCCAACAGCTTTATATTGCAGCTGTCCAACTCTTCACTGAGGATCTAGACAGAAAAAGAAGAAAATCAGTGATCCAGAATGTGTTAGTTTTCTGGTTGATTATTTCTAGTCCAACTTGCAACTTTTATACCCTGTCCAAAGTCTCCATAGTTTGGTCCATTTTTATTCTGGCCGGAAACCAACAATGCTTGTCTAAGCAGGAAGGCAGAACAGCAGGATGTTTGGTCATCTCTTAAATGTGTGCCACTACTCTTTATTCTCCGACTTCCTGGCTGAAATGGATAACCGTTTTCCCTACCATAGCAAAAGACTGAGTCACTTCAAAGTGACATTAACTGTTCTTGGCCATCTTTCTGTGTTTGTTTTTGAAATGAATGGTCAGCAGAGATTGCCATGATTTTTATTTATTGGAAAGGTGTTTAATTTTGTTGTTTCCTGAAAATAAATCCTCACAAACTTACAAACAAATATGTAATTACTCATTAATGGATTATAAAAAAAACTTTCATTTAATTTGAAACTTGCATTTTCATAGCTTGATCTTGACACAGGAGCAGTCTATATCATGCTAGACTGTTTCAATAGAAACAGATTTTAAAATCAAATTTTTCTTACCATAGTTACAAAGTTTCTGGAAAGTTTAAGAAGGAAACATAAAAGGTTTTCCATGTTTCTCATAGATTGATAACATGCTTATGGGCTACAATTTTTTGGGAAGGGGGTACTGGGTTTTTTTTGTATTTGGTTTTTATACCTAAGGTGTTAATGACTCATTTTTGTAATATCAATAAAATAAGTCTCATCAAACACTCTAGCTCCTTTACACTTACTTTTAGAAATGTAAGTTGCAATTATCAGGCAAAAATTGATCCAGAACACTGCTCTAGCTACAGGTGCTTCAGGAAGTTACTTCAAGCTCTTCAGGTTAGGGCTGTCCTGGCAGACACACCTTCGAGTGTAAGTTATGATCAATCATTACGATAAACAATATTATTCCATGAACAGTATCATGGTTTAGCAACATAACATGTGGATATAAAAGACAGATGTTGAACTACTCAGAGCACCAAGAGGACTTTGCATTACCCTTAACCGCACCAGTAGTACTTTAACTTTTTATTGCACCAAATTATGTGAGGTGGACTACTGGCTAAGTAAAATTCTATTTACAACAGGTAAAGGTGTACTGTAAAGGATGGTCTCTTCAGTACAGACTGGGACAAAAAACAGTTTGTGAGCTTCTTGGATTTTCCCAGGTTGCAGTCAGACTCATTATTTAGAAGGAACAGCGTAACTTTGTCCATCTGACTTGCTTTTACTCTCAGCTACTTCCTCCAAGTACTGTTACTCACTCAAGTCCCTGTATGGGCTAGTTTGCAAAGAATATAATTTAAAAATCTCATCAATCAATCTTTATTTCTCTCCATTCTTCTGTTGGACTACATTAAAAAAATGTGTCATGCAATCTTCACAAATACAACTTTGGTATAAAGTGAGTGTCCCAATTCAGAAGAATTGATGGTGTAACCAAATAAGCGAAGCCTTGTCTTACCTTTTGCTCAAGTTTAGCTTGTGCTATATCATTTGTTTTCTTTTTCAGTTTGGAAAGAATAGCATTTAGTTCATTTGCTATCCCCTGGATTTTCTGACCAAACTCTTGATTCAATGTTTTGATCTGCTGAGTTTCTCTTTCTTTGTTTTGAATCTGTCAAGAATAAGTATTAAATTCAGTAACCAGAAATGTCTCCTCCTGAAGGGAAATTAACTTTCATGTAACTTACTCTAATTTCAATGAAGAAGGTAATAAAACTTCTCTGTTGCCATAGTTTGAGCACACTTAGATACTGTATTTCACTAAGTTATAAAGTCTAAAGAAGGCCTATAGTTCTGTAATACATTTATCTACCATGCTTTACCTGATCCTGTACAGTTACAAGGGCCAGCCCGACTTCTGCTAAATGAAGAGAGAGTTCAGAAGGCAAAATGGTATAAAGCCCCAAGTACTTATTCTGTTGCTGTTCAGCCATTTTTTCAACAGCCTGACGATGAGTAGTTACTTCACCAAGGAGAGACTAACAACAGAAAAACAGTATTGTTAAGAACAATGGGAAAAACATGTCTGTTTGCATATGCGCTAAAGTCCCCTGTAATTTTCATAAGATACCTACTTTTGATACCTTAAACATAAGGTAAACATAGCAAATGCAGGCTTTACATGCCGCTTGCAACAAAGCTAACTGCTTTCAAATTTTTAATTAGTTCATTAAAAAGAATCTTATCTTGGAATTCCCTGGATTGTCATTTATGACTGCCTGTCCAGTTCTGTGTTCCTGTGTGACCACATGTATATAGAAAATGTCAAGTCTTCAGCACCTTCAGTGAAATGAGTTTATTTTATTTTGTTGCTTCCCTCCACACCCCAAACTGTCAAGATAGAAAAGTAACATCACATTCTGTCCATTCACATTCTATAGTTTCTCCATATTTTAGATGAGGAGAAAAATTACTGAACAATATGTTAGTACATAAAATTGCATAAATGCAAATACTTAAATATACATTAAATATCTTTAAATAAGGTATTACAGCCCATCAGCTACTTCATACTTTATGAATATGGCTTACTCAAAAACGAATTAATATTTTCTGATTTGAATTCGTGGAGATTTTGAGCTGATTAACACTCGCTAGCAGATTACAACAAAGATAAATTTTATAATTTAGAAATTGATAAATTTTATATACCTGCAGCTCCTGAAGTTGAGTATCCACTTCTACATCAGGGCTTAGTAAATATTCTTTTGTTTCCTGGATCCAGGACTTCACAATATTAATCTCTGCTTCAACCTCCTCACGTTCCTTCAGCTCCTGTTTCACCACCTTCACACCTTTTTTCACTTTCTGTTGCATACTTCAGAAACAAAGAAACAATAACTATTTATGAAGAATTAAGAAACTTCTAAAAAACATCATTTTGGAAAAAATATTGAATAAATATTATAATTGATAGCTCCATATCCATAGTAATAAAAAGTGGGTCAGTGTTGCAACAGACTACTAAAGCAGCACACAAATTTCTCATTTCTTTCTTCAGTCCTTTTAATTAGCAGGTTTATGTATTTTGACATTGAGCACACAGTTCTTTTGAAGAAATGCAAGTGTTTACAATACAGACACCTACATTACATATGAGCTCATCACCACAGACTGCCCTTATTGTCAGTGGAGGAAACAGGCAATTCTAGGGCATGACTTAAGATGATTCATCATCATTCGAAAAGAAACTTCTAAAATAGGTCAGAAAAACTGCATCTTAGACCTGTCTATTCCTCTCCACTAATTAAAGAATGAGAATTAACCAGTTCAGATGCAGATATCTATATCTAAAGTAACTTGTAAATTTCCTAAAGTAAATTATCTAAATTAATTCATATATTATCTGAATTGTCTTAATAAATTATCTAAAGTAATTCCACCCCTATTGATGGGATTTGCATTGGCAAAATACGTAGGATAAGGTATGGATCAAGCATCTGAACGCCATTTTTGATCCAGGGGCCTATCTCCACACTTCCACCAAGACAGAATTTTTATACTTTCCTCAAGAACTTGGATCTCCTGTGAAAAACAGAATCTTTTTCAGGCAACAGCTTGTAGCTCTTATGTACGTGACATGGATATTACTTTGATATTCCCAAATTTTATTTATGTTTGTATAACTTTTCATAGCTGAATCATGCCTTATTGACATGAGCATGAGATCATCACAGACCCTGTTTCTTAGAAACCAATTCTAAGGGAAGAATGGAATTACAGAAGTGCTAATATCTACACATTTTCTACAGGGATTGCTATTCTAATGTAATCAGTTACACATGCACACAATGAACTTTGCACAGGCTAGGTGCAGGGTTTACACTCTTTTTTTCCATTCTCTGTCTCTCTCCCGCTTCCCACTGTGGGGATCTAGTTAATGGCATCTTAGTGAAGTTATCAGGTGGATATGAGTCCTAAAGCGTAGCCATAAAACTTCCTTTTTACATTTTAGATTTAGATAAACATTCATATAATTGCAGGGTGAGATGTTAAGATCTGTTTCATTTGCATATGCGCTAAAGTCCCCTGTAATTTTCATAAGATACCTACTTTTGATACCTTAAGTGCTTACAACAGGGGAAACAAAGTGAGAAACAACTTAAGATACAAAAAGATAAAAGGTTACTGTTAATGGTGAGATGCAATGGAAGTGTTTAAAACCAGTTACAACTTTAATGTTGTTTATACAACTGTTACATAAGTCACTATAATTCCACAAGGCAAGAAGTCCATATTCTAAAAAGGATACTCCTGCTGATGGAAATAAAAAATAATGCTATAAACATATTTCAAAATTAAAGATAAATAAATAAATTAAAATTAAACAGATACGTATTTTAAATACAGTAATATTTAAGTATTTTAATTGTTAATGATAACAAAAATGACAGGTGAACTCTTTTTAATGAATCGTACGGTACCATTTTTGTATTGAATCTTTAAAAATATTGCCTTACTTGTGGCATCGATCTTGCATTGCTTTGATTTCTTGCATGACTGGTAGTTCCTCCTGAGATGGAGGCTTTATTTCCACATCCTGAAGCATGCTGACAGCGTGCTGTTTGAGCAGGCCCAAAGATGACAGCTGGTGCTCCACCTCTAAAAGGAAACTGCTGTGGTAATCCAGGAGTTCCAGAAGGTCTGTCTTGGATGCCTTTTCCACTGAGCTTTCTGGTAAGCGACCTTGTAGCTGATCTATTGCTATGGTGGCTTTCTGAATCTATGGAAAGAAATGCAGTCTTGGCAATAAAGAAATTAAAAAGAAGCTAGTACAACTGATACCAAAAGGTGCTAAACCCAGTGCTGTACATTTAGATGCTCTAAAACAGTTCTGGTATACAGCTTGTGCAGCAGTCTCTATAGCATATATAAATCTATGCTCTAACGTGCTAGATAGATCTAGCTAGCCCTAGCTCTTCACAGTGGACTAGGACTTGCTAAAGGACTTTTTTGTCAAGTGATGAGTGGCTCCTCATATTTTTAGTGTTTATTATCTTCATTGCCATAGGACCTAGAGCTCTAACCCAGGGCAGACCCGTATTTGGTACAAGTCACAAATTTAATAAAAAGATTATCCCCATTCCCAGAGAACCTGCAATCTGAGCATAAAATAATGGACAACAGATAAAAGGAGTCAGGTAAGATAGAAGGTAAAAAAAGAGACACATGATCAATGAGCAGGGAATATCATCACTGCATAAACTTAGAAATAGCAACTTCATACTCTTTGGGAGGGGGGAAGACGGGGAAAGAGGTTGACTTAGTCTGTAATAGACCATCTAGGGAAGAGAAACATAGAGGAGAAGATTCTGAAGAACTACCAGAAACCAAAACAACTCTGTATTTATTATACATTGATGCATATAAAAGAACAGTGCAAACCTTGGAGTGAATGGTTCTAAACCTAGGTCTTCCATAACTGTTTTTTTCTATGACCTGCAAAAAATAGCTGTTATTCCTACTATCAGTTTTCTCTACCATAAGATTATTAATAAGGCAGTATAATAAGTGAAAACCTACATACAGTTAACAAAGGAGGATTTACCAAGACCAGAAGTTACCTTATCATTAAAGCCCTTCCATTCCTGCACTGCATCTTCCAAAACTTTCTCTTGTTCTTGGGCTACATTCCGGAGCCGTGTCCAGCGCTGCCAAACTGTTGTCATGGATCTACTTATAGTTGCCTTGCTGGCATCGTTACTAACTTTTTCCAGCTGTGAAACCTTTTCTTCTAGGGCTGTGATTTTCTCATGGAAAGAATTCACTACAGACACAAGAGTCTGAAAAAAAGCAAAAACAAGCACCATTCTCCTGTTTTACAACACAGCTCATAACTATTCAACACACTTGGGGGCAGATGAGCCACTTCCATCCACTGCAGATGAAAAGGAGGTATTCTGTGCTGAGTGGAGGCGGTTAGGTCTCACTTTATTTTTATACGCAATATATTAGCTACAGCTACTTGAAGGACCTGGTCCAAAATGCAACTCTCCGGAAGCAGCAGAAATCTGGTGCAACCAGATTTTCTCTTCCTTGCTAGCCCCTCAGAAGGGATGGAAATGAGTATTCAGGACCCTTCTCATAGCAAAGAGTGACTTCTATTAGGGTCTAAAAATGAAAGCAGCCATTCATGTGTTTAAGCATACATTTATGCCATGTTTATCTTTAATGCCATTTTAAATGTCCAAGGGTGTCAAGATATTGTCATGGAGCTGGCAGACATGACATTACTCTTAAGGGGACATTCCTGCCTTCACAGAGACACAGCTGGAGACCATGGAAGGATGTCTGAAATGTCACTAACTGTCTATATTAAGACAACTGATTAGCAACCTAAATACTTGAGCAATTCTTTTAAGTTACTTTTTTTTTCTTTCAGACTAAACGAGACTTAATATTAAAACCCAGCCCTTCCTATCCTAGTAAAACTATTCCATATGATCCAAAGCAGAAGGACATTTCTATTGATCCGAATTTCTTGTAGGGTACACAGTTTTGGGGCTTATGTACCCAAGGCTTTTAGGAATCTCCTGGTTCCTTCTAGTTCTCTACAGTCACAGGCACACAGACAGACATTGAGCTGAAAAGCAATTAAAGATAGCTGTCTCGGTCACCCCACAAATAAAATGGGCGTTCTGCGCAACACAGAACACCTCTTGGTGTGCTATGACACAGTTAAGCGCTACAGGAAAAAAAAATCTAAAAACTCAAATTCAGGTTGCCACAAGTAGAAATCTACATAACGTACATTTATTTTCACTGAAGGAAAAGTATTTCATATAAATTTCAGTACCTTACCTTATGTGTTATCAATTTCTCTTCTGCTTCATGAGAAGAAGCAGCTTTAGCTACTGAGAATTCAGATAATTTTTTCTCAGCCTCATTCATCACTTCAATAACCTTCTGTCTTTCTGTCTGGTATTCCTGCCACTCAGAAACACACCTTAAACAAATATAGTTCCAGAAAGAACAATTAACAATTTAATGCAATATAAAAGCATTTGAAAATGAAGAATATTATTGCACCCAGTTTTCAATGTAACTGCTTAGTTTTGCTTGTTACACAGTATTTTGCAAGAAAAAGAAAGATTATTGTGAAAAAGCATACATAGAAGTATATGCTCCTGATTTTCAGCTGTGCCTTACAGACACAGCTGGGCATTTAACAGCCCTTGTTTGACTCTTCCTCACTGACTTTGCCTACGTTGCATTTTAAACCCACCCAGACTTTTGTAATCCACAACATTCAGGAATAAGAAGTAACAGTTATGCTGGTTAAAATGGTATTTCCTTTTAGTTCAAAATGTCTGCTTCGATTTGTTTCTGTATAGCTCTTATACCAGGTAAAATAAGGGACAATGATTCTGTACTCTTCTTCTTGGTGCTGTTCCAAGCTTTATATAATTTTATTATAGCTTTCTCAGGATCGCACATCTACTCAGTCAGTGGCAGAGGAGAAAACAGAACCCCATAGCTCTGAGTCCCGATATCTACTTCTCTCATCAGTGGTACAAACATTTTACAAAACATCAATTAATGTTGTGATCTCTTTCTTTCATCACCAACAAGGTGATCTTAAAATGAAAGGAAAGGAAAAAGATGAATATACCTTTGTAACTGCTCTTTCTGGGTTTTAGCATCTTGCTTTGTCCCTTTGGCCTTTTCCTCCAGTTCAACTACATTCTGCACCAGCTGCTCTCTTGCTGTGGCTTGGATAAAGGGCTCTATCTCAGATACAAAGCCCTGTAACTCCTCCAAATGATTACTGAACTGACTTTCTGTGCTGAAAAATTCCATGTGGTTCCTTAGGTTCTCCTCAGAGTTCTCAACATCAAGACCATTTCTTGCTAAATGTAGAAATTCCTGAGCATCTTCAAGCCAGTCATTTGCTATCTGCATTACTTCATAGTATCTTTGGCAGAAGCTGTATAATTTATTTAAGGTAGCCTGAAATAAAAGGGAAAATTATACAGAGGGTCACAGACACAAAATTCACAGCAGCAACAAAAATATCCTCTGCTGAGAGTCTGGATTTTGCCCATGCTTGCTTTCTTTTCCTTTCATTGTATCTAAGATAAAGGTCTGTAGAGACTACATGGAAGTAGGTTTTGAGTGAGTTTGCACTTCTACATGCAGGTATAAATGCATATTAAGTAATCCTTTCTCCCCTTCCCAAGTCATCCATGGCAATAAGGCCACAACCTAAGTGATTAAAAAACCTGAACAACAGGATTATTAAAATCAGTCCTTTAATGATGATTACCAACAGCAAGCCACAGAGCCAACTTTTTTCAGCTTCGTGAGTGAGAAACTAATTATACTTAGGGTGCACTAACCTGTCTCATGTGTATGGCTTCTTGAACTTCACCGTCTAGTTCTGTCAGCTCAGCAAGAGTGTTTTCCAGGTCAGCAGGTATCAGCTCCTTTGCTTTCATAGATCTCTCTTTCTCTTTATTGCTCAGTGCATTCATTATTCTCAGGCTTGACTGCACTTCTTCCTGATGTATCTGAACCTTTCGGATTTCTTCTTGGATGCTTTGCAGTTTGAGGTCCAAACTTAATGTTCCATTAAGTTCTGTTTTCACCTGTCTCAACCAGTTGAGTGAGCGGCAGATTTCCGTCTGGAAGTCTATGCTTTGCACAAGTCTGTTCTCACACTCCATCACAGTGTCACCAATGGCAGCATGCAAAGACTTTAGTTTCTCTTGCCAAGACTGCACTTGGTGATTTGTTGCCTCACATGCAGATGAGTCAAGCTGAGGAGAAAGGGCTTCTAGATGTTCAGTTATTCGCTTCAGAAGACTCCCGGAGTCTTGCAAGCTGCCCACAAGAGAATGGTATATTTTCAACTTCTCTTCTATTGGGAGTGTTTCTTCATTTACCTTTATCTGCTGCTTCCTCACTGCCTCTAATTGTGCCTCAAACTGCATACACATTTTCTCATGCTCCTGGCATGCTTCTACTGTGTCTTCCAACAGGCTGATTTTCTGTTCTATTTGCCTCTTCAACTTGTGATATAGCCTGACAAGTTTTAGCATCTCATCTGGTTGCCATGGCTGGCCAGTGCTTCGAAAGGCCTCCTTTTTCTGGTTTAGTTCATCCACTGCTGCACCAAGGCTCACCACTTCACCTAAGAGATCTGTGTAGGCCTGCTGGAGTGACACAGCTTCTTTGGCTAAAACAGCAGCTGGAGCTTTGTCCATGTTAATAAAGTGATCTTCTAGCTCAGTTAGTGCTTTACTTGTCAACTCAATCAAAGAAGCATATTCTTTTCTGGCATAAATTGCTTCCTGAACCTTATATAATTTTTCTTTTGCCAGAGCAGTGACAATATTGAATTGCTGAGGGATAATGTTAAGTTTTTCATTCAGGTAAGAATGATCCACTTCATTAAGTGATGGTAGGATTTCTTGGCCATCTCTTTGCAATGCAAGTAACAGATTTTCATATTCTGGAGATTGCTCGAGAATCTGTTGATATTTTGCCAACTGGCTGTATAGTTCAGAGTTAGAATTCATTACATTGACTTCTGGGAATGTGACGATATCAGCTTGTTTTAGCCAATGGCAAGCTTTATCTAAGTCTTCTTTGAAATATTTCCTGGAAACTATATTTTTCTCCAGTTCTAACAATCTCTGGTTACACTTTTGTAAGACAGTGTCATACACATTCTGTAGCTCTTGCAGTTTACCTAAAACTTCACTCTTTTCTTGTTCTGTTGCTTCTTTCATTAAATCCCTTCCTTGAGCCCACAAGCCTGTGACTTCAGTTTGATAGGCCTTCAGGTTAGCCTGGGCATTCTTACAAATCCTGATCTGTTTGTTCACATCTTCTGGCAACAGACAAATGTGTTCCGGAAACGTTACCTTCTTCTCATGCTGGTGAATTTGGTTTGTAGCCTGAAAGATTGCCATGAGGAACTGTGTCTTTTCAGACAGTGCTTTATTCAGGTGCTTTCTCCTCTGACCTACCAGATCACTGAGACAATCTACATGGTGCTGCGCATCAGAAAGTACTTTCTGCAGCTCCTGCCTTTCATTGAGACCTAGGTTGGTCATCACCCTGTCAGCATCCTTCACAAGCGTCTTCAGAACAAGCTGTTTGGCTTCAAGCTCACTGCAAATGGTAAGATGATCCATGAGAAGACTCTGAGCCAAATCTGGAGGAGGGCTCTGTTTAAGAGCCTCTGAGACACTAGGTTGTTGCTCCTCTGCCCATTCCATTAGTTCCCGAAATTTGGAATGCACCAAACTGAGCTCTTCTAAGGTTGAAACAGAAACTTGAATTTTCCTTTTGACAAGATCCTCCAGCTGAGTCCAGCGTTGCTCAAAATGACCACATTGTTCCTTCACTAATTCCTTGTCATCAAGATTCAGATGTTCTATCATCTTCTGTTTCTGATCTTTCAAATCTTCCAGAGCAAATCTCCTTTCCTGTAGTGCCACTGCCAATTTTTGCAAAGCTTCAAGGTGCACGTGTGTACTTTCAGCATCAGATCTGTTATCAAAACGGACAGGACAGAAATTAATTATAAGATCCTATCTCAGGACAGATTTTTAAGAGAGATCAGGATGAATTATAAGCCCACTATATATTGAAATCAATGTTATAAATACCTACAGTTTTCAGATTCTTTTGAAGGGACCAGTCTTGAATATTACTGAAAAAATTTAACATTTTTATTCCTCTCCCTTTCATCTGCAATATGCTCATAAGGCTAACCATACAAATTAACATGAATACTACAGAGCATACTGGTTATATCACACATAAAACAACAATATCGAGGCTGAAGTGAATCTTGTTCCATGACAATGACAGCAGCAGTAATAGACTGTCACAATTTTACGCACAGCTGGTGTGTTTATGCTATACAAAGCATCTGCAATAATTTAGCAGCAGCAACTAACTAAGCTTTTATATAATAGTCTAATAGATAAAACACAACATCACAATGAAAAAATATGAAACACAGTAAATACAAATGAAGGACCTCAAACATATGCACTAAGTAAGCTTTGTGCATGCTACTCCTCTTTTACCTAGCCAGGTTGTCCCACTCTTTTGTGAGTTTTTCCAAGAAAACTTCAACTACGTTCATGCGCTCGTGGTAATGCCCTGTCCTCTGCAGATCCTCCTCCCTCTGTATGAGCAAACTGTGTGCCTGAAGACAGAGGTCCAGCCACTGGTTGCTCAGTTCTCCTATTTCCTTGTGTTCCGGTGATTCCTGTCCTTGGGTTAGTTTGTTCATCTTCTCAGTCACAGAGGTAAGAGCTGACTGCTTAGACTGCAACTTCTGACTGAATTCCTGGAAAAAAAAGACACATGTCAAAACCAATATGGTGACACCTCATAATTTTAAGATGGAATTTAAATAAAACCTCTGAAATAAATAAATAAATGAATAAATTGTGTAAGGACTAGTTATCTGCCCAGGCAAATGCTGTGCAGATGTAATTCGGAAGAAGTGCCTTCTCCCCATCCCTAACCTTCCTCCCCATCTACTCAGGTGAACACAGGTTGCTTACAGACATGAAAGCAAACCAGAGCAGTTTCCATGTGCCAATCATAAATAGAATTCACAATCAAGTCACATCTTGTTGTCCAGGCTTCTGGACTAGCACAGCTCCCACTGTACACTAAAACATTCAACATAGTCTGGGTCTCATAAGAATTAATTTTACCAGTACTGTTTCTAGCTCTTTTTTTTTCCTTTTCCTTTTTCATTAGAGACTAAAAATATGACACAGAGTCCATGAGTCAGTGAGACCCCACATCCATACTTTGTTTTGTCCTGCTTCTATAACAGTGACAATTATTGCTGTCATTATTGAAACAAAGCCAATGATTATCTAGGTATGATTGCTATTTGAGTTAATAAATTCTGGTAAATAAAACAGCCCACCTGCATACACATTTTTTACCTAATAAGAAGTCACAGAAAACCCAGAAAAAGAATATACAATATACTAACAACTAAAACTAACCAAATATTTTTCAGCATTTACACGCTGTAAACATGGTAAATATGATATTTTCCCAAACTCTAGTTCCAATAACTGTAACTAAACAACCATGACCAGCTCCATCACTTTGGTGGGATGACATGTTTTCACTGAGGGCTGCTAGGAGTTCTGGAGAAGAGATGCTACTGCCCAGCTCTACTTCATTCCCCTTTGTTACTGCTTCAAATGGAGGTAGGCATCTTCCTTTACCAGGGCAAATTCGAGAAAAAAATACACATTGTGCCACATCTGACAGTATAGCAGGTGCCTGCCTTTCATAACAATCCAAAGTTCCTGACTGAAATAGTGAAGAAATACAGACTCCTGCTTCTTCCTGGACTCTAATGATAGCTAGTGTAACAGATTTCAGTCCACACTGTGCGGAGATATCTCCAAAGCCTATGACTTTGTTCAATCGCTTGTAGAACAAACACGAAGAGGAAGTGCTGTTTACTTTTCACCTAACTCCTGGTGTATCAGAAAAAGAATACTAGCGAAGTCTAAACCAAAAATGCAAAACCTAAGCATTTAATAATTTAATAAAGAAATAATCTGTTTTCCTGTTTCTTCTTCTTATTTTACTGTTGTTTGTGATGTGTGCAGAATGGCCATAAAAATTCTGTCTTCTGTAATGAGTAAGAATGATGGAAAATTTGAAGGCATTTGTTTCATTATTTAGGGTGTATTAAATTGGGTTTCTATCATACTTATTCTCCAGTAGTTTTCAGAGTCCAGCAACACTAAACAATTTCCCAGGCTAATCTTGAAATAGATCTAAATAATTTACAAGTATTCAACTCAAAGAACTTAGCAAGCATTAAGTTGCAGATCTTATCTTCATGTCCATTGTGATCAGCAATTAGGCTATTAAAAGCAAAGACAAATCAGAACAGTAGGCTGAAAATTGTCTACTGTTAAAAAAACAAAGCCAAAAAATATTGAAGTACAGTGTTTTGTTTTCTGTGTCATCCTGTAGCATCAATAAGGAAACACTCTTTACTCTGTCATCTTTGCTCTTGCTTAGAACATATTTAGCAATAGTATGCAATACGTGCATGTAACATGAGCCATAGTAATACCAGCCACAGGATGAACTCCTTCCTTACTTTCTGTTCTTAACCCAAAGCCTCCTTACCTTAACCTGGAGTACCATGTTCTGGGCAATGTTTAGCTCCAACTCTGCCCGTCTCCTTTTCAAATTCTGTAGTTGCTGATCTGCATCCTGGAAATACATCCAGAGCTCAGCCTTCATTTGTTTGATCTCTTCCCAACCTTGAGCCAAATACTGTGAGTGCATTATCTGTTGCTCAATCTAGAAGAAAAGAAATGAAAAGGAGTAGGAATGCCTTAACGCATCTATTTTTGGAGAATGGAGGATGAATATCATTCTTCCTCTGAGCACAATACTGCACTAAAGCAAATTTCTGCACTAGATTCTGAAGGGGCTAATATCCGCAAAAAGAGTCTTAACCTTCCCAAAGTAATAAAAATCAGACTAATCAAAGGAAAGCTGTAAAAAAATATTATCATTCAGCCTTGAGAGAAGCAAGTATATTTATAAGTGTGTGTATTTCAAAGTGTTCTCAGTCTTCTGTTAAAGCTTAAATTAACTATAATTTAGCCTACTGCATGCCAAGAATATTGCTCGGCTGTACCCTACATGCCTTTTCAATGACCAAATAAAAGCTTAAACTAAACACTTGCATTTAATTTTCTTAGCCCCATTATTTTGCCTATATGCCTTTTGTAAAATGCCAGTAAGAATGCTTACCGGATCTGAGCCCATCAATCACCTTAAACCAAGTCACACAGCTTCTTTTGCTCCAAATACAGCAGTAGGGTGCCTTTAAGGTTTAGACACTCAACCAGCTTAATATATCTCAGCACTGTACCACCTGTGATTTATTAAAAATGTTTCACTGCTTTAAATATAAAAGGAGAATCTGATGTTTGGGATGCTTTTTAGTTAGTCAACATTTGGACTGCCTTTTTTTTATGGATTACTTGTATTTGTACAATTTGCTTCTCTGGTATGGAATACTGTTACTGTACATATTAGATTTTTACTCTTGGTAGAAGTAGTTTCAAAAGTTTGGTTGTACGTGTATGTGAAACTAAATTCTTCATTTTTACAATAGGAATGCTCATAATGTTTCTTTTCTAAAAACTTATGTTTATAATTTTATTCTAAAACCAAGCATTACGATACTTTAAAACTTAAAATTGAGGTACACTTCTATAAATTCATATGCTGAAATAGATGCACTCTGATTTATTAATTAAACCACCGTAATTTTTTATGATGATTATAATATATTAGTATATCCTAATAAGAACATAAGTGTACTGTTGTATAAATAATAACATTAAAATATGTCTAAGCTTTAATAAAATACAGAGAAGAACAGATTGAATTGTGGTTTATGAAAACAAATAATTTGTATGGTTTTCTTCTACAGAATGTTATTTGTGTGGCTTTAGACCAACATCTTGTAACATTGCCTTTAGCAACCCTTGTTGTGTGTCCTTGTATCACTACCAGGATGGCAATGTGTGGATTTAATTAAAAAAAAAAAAAGGGTAGAAAGAGAAAACTATTTCTGAAAGAAATACTTAAGATGAAAGTAAGCTGACATTTCTTTAAACCATTACCCAATATGACCTCTTTAAAAGGGGACAGATCAAGGAAGTTAAAGCTCTCAATAGGATTAAAAGCAGGTTGTTGTGGTTATCTTGTACCATTTGTTTTGTTTGTTGAATATTTGTTGCTGTACTCTTCACTGTGGCATCTGAAAGATCACACATGGAGCACAGAAGATCCAAGTACGTATTGGCCTGCTCCTGCAGAGCTCGGAAATGTTTTACCTGAGGGAAGATAAACCCCAAATAAAATAAAAGATTATTTCCATGGTCTCAGAGTTTATTACAGTCATGCATTTTAGCATTTTTACTTTATCCTATTATTTCCAAAAGATTACCTGTAGACATACACTATTTTATTAGGTAAGGCTGCTCTGTGATAATTAGGGAAAAGATTAACTCTTAGAAACTTGATTAGCATCCAATTATCAAAGTGCTTAGTGATATATGTGTTACCTAGTTTATTTCTTTATATATAAATCGTTAGGTAGATACACACAGTTTCAACAAGGTGACTTACTTTCCCAAGGTGAATTGGAAGCAGAGCTTTATCTGATTATTAAAGTGTCATGTTCCTATACCTACAAAATTATCCCGTGTCCAATAGATCATGGATCCAGCCCACTGGCACAACAGGCTTTCCTACACCTTCTGAAACCCTCCCAATGTCCTCAGTATCTACAATTGCCAAGATCAGACAAATGACGCTGTTAAGGGTTCTTGCTCTCAACATTGCCCATAGGAGCTCACCTCTTGCTATGAAGTTTCCTCACCCCAGAAGAAAATGATGGTTTTAGTATTGACAAGCAGGGCAATAACATACCTCCTAGAGTCCCAGGGAGGAGGGGCGAGTGACCACCTAACACAGAGGGGCAGTGGCGGGTCCTTTTTGCAGGCAAAAAGTTGAACACAACAGCAGTGTGCCCTTGTGGCAATCCCAAATTACTTTACTAGCAAGAATGCAGACAGCAAGCTGTGGGAAGTGATTGTTCTCTTTTACTTACGCATGTCAGGCTGTTCCTAATGTATTTGGCCCAGTTTCCCTCTTCCCCCCATAGAAGAGATATTGGCAAACTGGTATAGGTCCAGCAAAGGGCTGGGGGGGGAGGAATATGGGGCTGTAGTATGTGGCATTTGGGCAGGTTTGAAGGAACTGGGTTTGTTCAGCCTGGAGAAAGGCTAATTGCAGTCTGCCATTACTTAAAACGGTAAGGGGTCAGATGGGGGCAGTACTGACAAGACAGAGCCAAACTCTTTTGCTGAGGTGAGCAGAAAAGATAGTAGAGGGAAAAGTGACAAGCTGCAACAAGGAAATTCTTTCTAGATATGAGGGAAACTATTTTTCACACTGAGAATGGTTAAGCACTGAACAGGTCCCTAATCCTCAGGGATGGTCAGGGCCCTCAGTGCACCAAAGGACTCTGCAACCTCTATCTCCCTCTCCTTGGGGTTTGGCCACGTCTGCTCAGGGCCAGCCCTGACTCAGCCCAGCTAGAACCTGGCCAATGGAAAAGCATTCAGAAGCCTTCCCCCTTGCTCAAGAGCTGCATGTAAGCTCAGGCCCTCACCCGAGCTACGCTATAGGTGCATCTGTGCCTGGCTGATACTCCTGGACTTGTCTTGCTGCCCTGACCTCCTGCCTCCACCTGGGACTGGCCTCATCCCTAGAAACTTGCCTGGTGATCACCAGATGGTAGTTGACACCAGGAGGACTCTGCTCTCCTCACCTGTATGCTGCAGTTCTGCACATCACTGGGAAGGTACTGACCTGCTGGCCCCACCACCACCCTCTGCTCCACCCACCCTTGTGGAGCTGCTGTCTGTAGTTATTTCAAGGTCTCTATTAAGCCACATGGTGGATGAGACAGCCCTGAATTCCAGCATTTTGAGTACCATACCAGTTTAATTTGAAAACAAGGTACAAATCCAACATAAAATACATTCGGATTCTAATAATAATCAAGAAGCAAAGAAACCATTCTTAATGGCTAATATGGGCTGGAGGCAATTCTATGCTCTTAGGCTGAAAAATTGTTTTAATTGCCTGATAACAGACTCCGTGTCCATGGTACTATGAAACCAGGTCTCCTATAGGAACATTAGTAGACAGATCGGCAACTGGATAAGCAGAAAGACACAACCTCCCTGCTAGATAAATCTGTGGAGTATCTGAACAGGTTATCTAATTATCCAACTTTTTTCAGTAATAAACTTCTCAGCATTCAGTAGAGCTAGCAAAAGCCCTGTGTGATTTTTCACCTAATATTTTTTACTCATGGTATTCCCTTGGGAGCTGGGAATACACAAAGAGGCTACACAGCCCTCTGAGAAGGTCAGAGAATATCTAATTTCTATTAATATAAAGCTCTTACCTGAACTCACCTTATTAAGGATAACTGAGCATTTTCAAGTGCTGAACTTTTACCTGTTTAACTGCATCTGCCAGGCTGAAAGGTGTCCAGGTAGTTGGCTTTAGCTCTGACTGCACTGTAGACAGCCAAGTCTGGCACTGTTGTAGAGTGTCCTGATGATTAACATGCTTCTGGAGTTCATGTTCCAAACTCTGGTACACCTAAAATAAACATTTTGCAAGGTTGTCACATTTTCAAGAGAGCCACTGTTGGGTCTCCTCTCCCACCTTGAAAACTGCAGATAATACAGAACTATTAAGGCTGTGGTTATTTTAGCTCTTGTACATAAAAGTACCAAGGGATGAAAGCTCCTTAAGCTCTCACTGCACCTTGCTAATTTGAGAAGATGGACAGTATCTAAGGCAAGCCTTCTGGAAAGAAAAAATAAGGATGCAAACAAAGAACATTGCCTCCTATTTCTGTATTCTTGTTCAACATTTTGCCATTGATCCAGTATGAGGTTTTATGCAGCTCTACATTCCTGACAATGAATTCTACTTTTTGGGCATTTGTTTGGGGTTTTCTGGTGGAGTTTTTTGGTGGGGTTTCCTGGGTTTTGGTTGGTTGGTGGTTTTTTGGGTTTTTTTGTTTGGGTTTTTTTTGTTTGTTTGTTTGTTGGTTTTAGGCTATGCTTGCCTGATCTCCTGATTGGATTAGCAGAATGACCCAGGTAGCCCTTCTTAACTGTATATTCTGGTTTTACTAAGAGCAACAGTATTTCCTAGCACATAGTTAAGACCTGTTATGTACATGTGCAAACTACTGACGTTAAGAGTGCAATTTGCTCCCTAGCTTTTGAAGCAGGAATAGTTCTAACTCCTTTGCTGGAGCTGCTGAGAAGCTAGTGTAACATGAAGGTAGCGAGGGTGTGGCAAGATTAAGGTCAGAACTGATAGGCAGCAGTTTTTGCTGGCTGCAAGGCAACATTTGGATCACAAGGAATTCAACTGTAGCACAGTAATGATGAAGTGCTACATTAGTAACCTGTAGGCTCAATTTAAATGGAGACAGTAGAAAGTTTTATGCCATTTAAAGAAACAAGCACTTGCAGAAATAATAATGCATGTTATTCTTAAATGGCATACAAATATTTTTGAAACAAGACTTACTCTTTGGGCTGTGCTACATATGGCAGAATAGCTGTCCTTTGTTCCCTGAAGATGGCTTTGAATGTTTTGCTTAAATTTTGCTTGAAGGTGTTCTGTGCATTGATTGATCAAGTAATCGCCTTTACTCTTAAGGTTGTTCAAACGATCTTCAAATCCTGCAATTTCTTCCATGATAGCCTAATAAATAGATAAAATGCTTTTGAAGAAATATTTTAAATTTGAAAACATGTTCTGCATCACAGCTTTTTAAATGAGGTTTTGGTTTTTTTCCTTTTAATACTCTTTGTCTTTGTATTTGGAAAAAGTTTTCAGGTTATGTGTATTGTCATAGTCAAGCTATTAGAGTGTATACACATTGTAAAATCATTGTCAAAAATCTGTACATAGATATCCCACAGAAACATCAGTAGGACTGTCATAATGTGTAAACATGATACGCTCAATGCCTTAATCTTCCTTTGTTGCATATGCTCTCCAGGACTCCACCAGCTTCGCTTGTGTCTAGTAATGAGGACTAAATCTGATGATGAATCGTATCTTATTCCATAAGCTCTTCCACTGTAGACAGTTCTTTTCATTGACTTTGGTGGAGACAAATTTATATCCAAGGAGGTTACTTACTTACAGAATAACACACTAATCACAATGGAGTTAAAAGATATCAATATTCACCCTTGGAATCTCAGTTGCAGGGAGTTGTGGGGAAGGTTGGATTTTGCTTTCTTTTATCTTCTAGAAAGCATTGGCTATTGATGTAGTGAATGATTATCATTAATAGCATCCATAACAATACCTTGAATAAAAGCAATGGAGGAAATGCTCCAACCTAATGCGGGGTGGGGGGATGGGGGTGGTACGGGGGGGAGATTTGAAAAGTTAAGGATAAAAAAAGATTTTAAAAGTGCCAGAGCAAAAATACCTTAGGAGTAAAATAACCCTAATCTGCTTTTTGTGGTATATTTCCTGGGAGATCTCCGCAAAAATCTGACAGAAAATTCAGACCAGCGTACAACAAAGCTCTTGTACAGATACAATCTGATCCAAGAAACAGTGCGGACAACAAGATAGATTTGTTAACTGCATTAACAACAATGATGTTTATTTACACAGTTAGCAGTAAGAGGAATGAAACAGGTGAATGACAAATAAATAGAGCTCTGGAGTGCAGACAGAGAAACAAAAGAAGAAAAAAATTTATTTTACCAAACAAAGGAAGTTTAAGCAAACCCACCTTGTGGTTAGCTAGTTGCTGAGTGATTATTTCAAGACTGTTACTCTCCATGAGGTCTGGGCTGACCAGCCTGCTGGACATATGTAGTAACCATTTCTCCCCTTCTTGCAAATCACTGTTGTAATCCTCATGTTCTTTTACTCTCACCTCTAAGGTTTCAACATATGCCTGTGGTCCAAAATAACCAAAATTAAATATTCAAGTAATCACAATAATAATAATAAACCCCCCCCACAACAACAAAAAACCAAACCAAAAACCACCAAGAGGTTGAAAGCACTGTAAGCGAGTTATCTTCTAAATTTATATTCCTGTGAACATGATTAGACTGTTAAGGAAGACAAACGGATTACTTGTGTGAATAAACTGTGGTACTAATCAGTATTTTCACCTCAGATGAAATACTATACTGTGAAGACTAAGGAAAACACTGAGGATTCTCCTCACTTTAAGAAAAAGAACACTTTCAACTTGACATTAAGTTCACTTAGAAACAGCTACTACATGCTCTTTGAGAGACTGCATATGACTACCAAATATTATGGTTGGGTCTGTGCTGCTTACAGCCTTTGCACATACATATTGCCTGTGACTGTGGTGGGCAAATTAAGAATGTACACATTGAGTTAAAATGTATTTATTCTTTTTAAGAAAGATTTTTCATACGCTTCTCTATTTTTATAAAGTCATCAACATTACATGTAATGCAATAGGTATCAGTTTTGTGGTATAGATCAGAAGGTCTGTAAATTAAAAATCAATTGTAAAAAAAATAAAGTTATCTGCTATCAGTGGATGGATTGGCAATTAAAGGTACTTAGGTCAAACATAAGTACTAACATGGTTTGTAGAGCTTATCCTTGTTAGGAGTATAATCTATTAAAAGCTTTGGGAATAATCATACTTTAGGATGTATTTAGAAGTATCGGATCTTTCAAAGTACTACATACATGTGGACTAATGAATTAATGTTAATTACTAATGGCCTTGCTGAATTAAATTATATTCATTTTGCATTTTATTTTTTCCAGTGACTTCCATTCAACAACTAAACTAGATTAAACAGGGTTTGTGCAAGATCTAGCTGAAATGAGAGACAAAATGGTATAATTTAAGGGCATCTGTCCCTTCAAGAAATAATTTAATTTATATTTAATTTAATTTATAATTTCTAATAATTTAGAAATCTATTCAAAGCAATTAAAAATTGTAACAATAGTACAAACTAGTCACTGATCTATTTCCCCTTGCTGCTATCAAGACTTCTCCTGCCACATTCAAAATTCATTTGAAGTACTCTTGTTAGATTTATTGAGGTAGAAGTTCTTTCTGTAACGAAGAATCATCCCTGCGCCACCCCGCCTCCTCAAAAAAAAAAGTAATTAAATAGAACTGGCTCCATGTACAGGGTGTGACATGACAGCATGAAACAAATAGTCAACTTCTTGAAGACGGGAAAAATACAGCAAATTGAGAGAACCTAGAGTTTTCTTCCCGACTTTTTACCTTTGTTGTGCTGCAGAGTTCCTGGTAACTGCTCTGAAGGTCTTGAATGTTGTTCTTTAGAGCCACATCATTCACCAGATCAAAAAGTGCTTCTCCCTTTTCAATCACGGATTTTATTGAAGGCTCATGGGACAGAACAGTCTGCTGT
This sequence comes from Phaethon lepturus, assembly GCF_000687285.1. Classification (NCBI taxonomy): domain Eukaryota; kingdom Metazoa; phylum Chordata; class Aves; order Phaethontiformes; family Phaethontidae; genus Phaethon; species Phaethon lepturus. Next base: position 24,276 of record NW_010511218.1, on the reverse strand, counting down.
ATGGACTACAATGCAAGCAAGAATTAAAATATATATATATGGAACACTGAAGATATATTTCACTAACTTCCCTAACTATCGTGGTATATATCATCCTTTCCAGATGAGACGAGCTTTGCTACCAGTACAGGACTACATTTCTCAGCCATGCTCTGAGATAACAGCTTTGCAGGCATCTAAGAGCAACTGCTCCTTTTGCGAGTGGCTAGTAGCATGGCTAATAATCTGGAGCTGATAAAGGAAAGGGAGTTAATATGTGTGAAGGTGCAAGTGCTAGGGATAAAGCTTGCTCAGAGGAACAAATTTTGCAAACAGGTGTGAAAGCATCACCAAAGCCATACCCTTAATGAGACAGTATACAGGTGAGTGCATAAGACTGTACTCTCAAGAGTATGCGATCTGATCTGTTATGTCATTGTGCCACTGGCTCAGACAGCATCGCACGTGACAGCATCTATCAAATGACAGTGAGATACCAGCTCCTCAAACATGTAGAAAGCAAACACACAGCTATGACATACGACTTTGAGTATTGAAGCCAGTGAGGAGTAGTGGGCAGTTTCAGAGGGAAAGACTTGATGGAGGCCATGGCAGCTGACTTAGATGTCAGTTGAGCTGGGACATTCAGCTTTAACCAGAAAGCTGATTAAGCGAATGTAGACAGAGGCAACGTCTGCAGCGAAGAAAGACCAACTGATTTCTATCCTTGCTTAAATAGCAGTTCACCCCGTTGATATCAATGGAATTACTCATGTGTGTACTCATAAAAGAATTTTGCTCCATAACAGGAAATGTTCAGATGTGGAAGCCTTATTAGGACATTCACATTTTAAATCCAGGTTCTGACTCTGGTTTGTAGATGCAGGTATCCTGCATCTTTTCACTTTGATGCTGATTTGGAAATTCAGATCAGATGCAGCTCATACATCTGTTGAGGAAACTTGAACATACACCTGGACCAGAGGATTTATTCTGAGTCACTAGGTCAAAACTGATTTAACAGTACAATGATATAACCCCTTTTACCTTGTATTTGGACAACTGGGCCTTCTTCTCATAAAGTTCACTCTTTGGCTCTGCTGGAGCATGTAACATGGCTTGATACTCCATGACCCACTGAGTCTGTGCCTTGTACTTGTCTGAGAACTCCTTTGCCAGCTGAAGGCACTTCTCTGAAGTCATGAGCTCTTTCCTGATGGAGCCAGCCAGCTCTTCAAGCTGTTCCACATGATCTCCAATTTCTTTTCTTATCTGGTCAACTTCATTTTCTCCCATGTACTTTATAGCTCGCTCCCCCTTCTCACGGGCAGATTTCAGTAAACTGTAGCCTATGTCCATATCACTCAATAGGAGCTGTGAAGGAAGTGTTCATTAACAGAAAATGTGTGCAAGCTCTTGCTTTTTTTTTTTCTTTTTAATTCATTGAAGTTCCATTATTGGGGAAGGGTTAGCTAATTTTTTTTTTTTTTTTTTTTTGGCGCTAAGGACACAGAAGGAATTGCTAGGGAAATTGAATGGACTTTTCATTACAAAATTGCCTGGAGCAAAGGTGTGGTGAACTAAAAGGAAGCAGAAAAAGTAAATATTTCTGTTCTGCACTGGGCTTGTGAAGATAAACACAGAAACTGAGGTGTATCAGGTGAGGATTCATACTCCAAATTCTGGAATAGATTAAAGTTTTCCCTTAGTGTATTATGTTTAAGCTGCAAGACTTATGAAAACTCATGTACGACTCCGAGACGAAATGTGAGTTTTACTACTGAGTTATTTCAATGAGGAGAAATAGGAAGCACTTCTTGCCACAGTGCATACTGATATGAAATATATATAGCAGGATGCCTTGTGAGGGGAATTTATTTTAAGTTTTAACCTAAAGCAAAACATATAAAACTAAGCATTATGCAAACATAGGATTATATTCTTTGGAGTACTCATAACCTCAAAGACCAAACAGTGATCTAATGCATCTATGACATGAGAACAGAAAGTTTTATACTGGGTGGTCCTTACCCTATTAGGTTCTCTGGGCAAGGTGAAGTCAAAATTTTGAGCAGCTGTTAATATGCATGATAAAATATAGCCTCTTTTGGTGAACAGAAATCAAAATTGCATTCAAGAAAGCTGTACCTCTAGTTTCTGCACTTTTTTCTCCATTGCTGTTTTATCAACCACTTCAAACTTGGTGATCACATTTCTGAAGTTCTTGATAGTAGCTCCGTACCAATTTGTATATGCACTAAAAGCCAATTCTGACTCCTCCATGCAGCGTATTTCTTCTTCCAGAAACTTTATTTGCTCCTTCAAACAAATATGCAGGGTAGGGAGAGGAAACAAGAAACACACAGATGTTTATCATTGCTATTGGCTACAGACAGCAATAAATTACTATTTAGTAATACAGCCTGATATACTAAGATTACACACAGGTTTTGAACTCTTTCATATCTAGCAGATAATTCTCACTGGGGTCTTGCCAGGGTGTACATACAGCAATCATTTATGTTAAAACTGAGTTAATACTAAACACTGAAAAGGTACTTATATTTCGCATTTTGAATTGTGACTTGTGATTATGGTACTATGAGACACTTACTACTTAAAGTGACCTGAATACTGCAACTTATCAATTCAAGTGTTCCCTGTCCCTATGTGTTTCAGTGATAACCTAAAAACAGTTCTCTAGAAGTCATTCAGCATTCAAACATACTGAATTCTGAACTTCTCTCCTGAAACTGCCAAAAAAGACAGTAACAACATCTGATTAATGCTGAGTATTTCTGAAAGGGCATTATCCCAATTGTGGTTCTTTAATACATTTAGTCCAATGAAATCTACATGCATGTGTGTACATATATATTAATATATATGTGACTATTATATTATTGAGTCTACAGTAATGAAGAAACTCTGATAAAGTCTAATTAAGAAAGTCTTTATACTTGCTTCTTAGCTAACAATTTATGATGTTACAATGAATTAAGTTACAATTTCATTACTTACCAAGACATGAAGAAGAAGAGTTTGGTAGCGAGATGTAAGCTGTGTAGCCTGGCTTCCCATTCTACTTGCAGTGAGACTTTCCTCTAGTATTTGCTGAGCTAATACCCCAACTTCCTCCACATCATCTTTGTAGATTGTAATTTCTTCATGCCACTTCTACGACAAAAGACATTATCCAGCTTATATGACTGATTCAAACATCTTAAACACCACAGGAATCTTTGTAACTAAGACAGGATATCATTGAAAATAAATACACGATTGTAAACATGGATTTACAACAGGAAAATAAAACAGGATCTGATGAAAATTTAAGTAATGAATATGCTGAAAGTTTTATCATACTATATGGACTGCATTTCATTACAATAACAGAAATGCAACCTGGACTTCCTATAGAATTTGCCCAAAGTTTTCAAGGTGACTGTAAAGCATAACCTTCAATCTCTTCAAATCTGCTTCCTCTGTTTATTCAGAACCATGTAATCTCCTTGCAGTGACAAAAGAAGAATTATTACATCAATGCAGAAAAGACTTCACAACACAGTTGGTCACATTTTGCTCCTGTTACCACATTAACACTTTCCCCCTCCAGGATCAATCTTTGTCCTTAGTTATGCCTTCATGCAGCACAGCGCACATGAATTCCAGATCTCCCTAGGAGATTTCAACATTGGTATAGCCATACCTTTACCAGAAAGTGGGAGGAACCTTGACCCAGAAGGCACAAAACTCTCTTTGATCCACCATTTTAGGCACCACCTCAGAATAAATTGCAATGCTTCCTGTCATTTTCACAGTGCAACCACGAACTGATGCAGAAACCTCACATGGTATTTTGCTTAAGGAATGCCTTAACTATATCCTTTACCTTCATTTGTTGAAGCTGCATCTCCTTTGTTGCTCTACCAGACTGCCTCCCAGTCCTGATAGCAACTTTCTCCTCCAGATCTATTAGCCACTCATTAACCTTCTGAAATTTTTTCTCCATTAACCTCAGCCTGCTCACAGTGGCATTTAATTGGCTTCTTGCTTCAGAAAGCCTGTGCTGATAAACTTGCCAATCTTGCCGTAAGGATTCCAGGGCTCGGTCTTCTATCTGGGGAAAGCCCCAGGGAATCACCTCCTCTCTGGAATGGACAGCAGCATTCAATAATGCTTGTCCTTCTGCACAGCGGACCTGCAGCTCCTGTAAAGGCAGAGTTATGGATACATACCCTACATTAACAGCTTGCTTTCACAGATGGCAAACAAAGCCCTGGTTCTACTTAAGACAAAAGCAGTTACCTCACGTTATCTAGACACTGCCTTTAGTTATCCATGGTTGAACATGTATTACGATATCTCTAAGATCACCTATGATGGCATGCTCACTTACAAAGCAAACCAAATATCACCATTATTGACAAGTGAATTGAGGAAAATTATTGACAAAGCATGCATTAAATTATTTCCCCTCCTGCTCAGTTTACCATCAGTTCTGAAAGATTAGGTGCCTGAGCTGGCATGGGATGGATGCAATCCATTCAGCACAGCCTTAAATTCAAAACTTTCCAGCTGTGTCAAGCGGACTGTAAGACTGATTCTAGAATTGAATCTGTTTAAAAACAAGGAACAAGGTGAGGCTTCAATCTTTTAAAATAAACCTATTTATTTTTACATATGTTTAAGATATTATTCGAAAATAATTCTTGATACTCTCTTCTGGACATGTGTGGCATTTTCATCTTACTAGAACTTGATTAGAAAGTATGAAGGGATTCAATCTGATTAGAAAACATATCCAGGAAATTACCTTAAAAAAATACAGTTGTGTGTCATCTTAGTTTACATGTGAAATATATATTCAGATTTTGTACAGTAAACTGCAATAACAAGACATATATGCAGAGTCTCTGATCATACAAAGACCTCAGTATCCTGAATAAAGTAGTAAATATTTCTTAACTCAAGTACAGAACTTTTGCTAATTCAACAACAGGTTTGAAAATATTTTAAGTCAGCTTAAAATAATAACTGGGAAATTACTGAAGTTATTACAGGTTCACCCTTCACTGTCACTTAAGTGATTCAGTAATAGTCTTCCCACCTCATCATGGGAGCTAGCCTACATGTCTGGAACTGCCTGAAAGTAGACGCCTCTGCACTGTAAGCAACAGAAGATGAAAAACCAATGAAAAATAACACTTCTGATATTCTATGAAACACAGGAAAAAGAAGAGGTAGGCCAACATCTAAAATAAATTCAGTACTTGCAAGAAAGCATTAGCATGCCCAGAGATTTTCATTAAAGGCCTGACACTTCTTTCTGGAAATGAGTGACAATGTTTCCACTGACTTTACTAGAACCATTTTTGAGCAGCAAAATACTTTTATATAATGTGACTCCAAGCTGTTCTCAAGACAAAGAGAGAGATTTAATTTTTTGTCAGGTGATTAATATTATTCTGTTATTTTACAAGTAGGATTTTTTTATTATTATTATTTTAACTTAGGATGTCACACATTATGTACCTGTAAGTCTCGGAGTGTTGCCTCCTGTTTCTGGGCATCACCATCAAGATGTGATAAACAGTCGAGTTTTTCCTGTTCCTTCTCCAGCCATACTTCAAAGGCTTTCAGATTTCTTTGGTAGTCTTGATGTAAGTTAAGCAGTCCTTCAGCTTTTGTTACTGCCTCCTGCTTGTTAAAATATTGTCATGGTTTAGCCCCAGCCAGCAACTAAGCACCACGCAGCCACTCGCTCACTCCCGCCTCCCCCAGTGGGACGGGGGAGAGAATTGGGAAAAAACTCGTGGGTTGAGATAAAAACAGTTTAATAGAACAGCAAGAGAGAAGGAAACAACAACAATCACAACAATAAAATACCGACAAAGGAATGTACAAGAACAAGTGATGCCCAATACAGCGATTGCTCACCACCCAGCGATCGACAGCCCGTCCCCGAGCAGCGATTTCCGCCCCCCGGCCAACTCCAGTTTATGTACTGGGCAGGACGTCGTATGGTAGGGAATATCTCTTTGGCCAGCCTGGGTCAGCTGTCCCAGCTGTGTCCCCTCCCAGCTTCCCGTGCACCCCCAGCCTGCTCACGGGCAGGCCAGCACGAGAAGCTGGACTGTCCTTGACTACTTAGCAACAGCTCAAAACATCAGCACGTTATCAACATTTTCTCATCCCAAATCCAAAACATAGCCTCACACTAGCTTCTGTGAAGAAAACCAGCTCCATCTTGACTGAAACCAGAACAAATATTTACATGTATGTGTATATATAATCTCTCTCTTAGTGTACCATCAAACCAAGAAAACATAAAACCTGGAATTCCATCAAGGTGAAAAGTTTGTTTCTGATGCTGAACTTTCCTAGAATTTAGGATTACTTGGATTCGGAGGATGGTTTGATCATAGAGGGCACAAATGTGGGGATACAGATACTTATCCTGAAAGATTCTTCATGTAAGTTTGTGACTTTTGGGATTTGAAATCTTGATGTGGGATCACTTTTAAATAACACCTTAGTGTCTAATAACAAGAGACCTTCTTAATTTTTATACCAATTTAAATTAACTTTACTGAAGTGATTAATGAGAGTATGAGCTTAGAATTTGCATATTTTTTCTTTGCATGAATTTTTTTGCCAATGGATTAATAACCTTCTATTAAGAGTATCTAGTATCTTTAGGTTTCAAACTGAAGTCTTTTGCGGGCAGTTCCTAGGGAACTGGGAGAGAAACAGACTGCAAGTCTTCTGTGTATGTGGGTGAGCAAGTTACAATAATTTCACAACCCAGCACTAAAATATTACCGTATCTGGGGTACAGCAGGAAAGGAGTCATATATTAGCAAAAGACTAGTCTTTCTAAGTGCAAGGAAAGTGTACTACATGTACTTCACATTCTCTAAGAAATGACGGGAATGGGGAATCAAGTTCAGATGAAGGCAAGACAGGCTGCATGTCAGGGTGGCAGGCTACAGAAGAAAAACACTTTCATAAGCAGCCATGAATTTACCATTTGCTTTACCTATTTCTAACAGGTCTGGATAGTGGGAGGAAGGAAGAAAAGAGGAGTGTGATCAATCTTTTAAAAGGCCTGTCCATGCCCAGTAGTGGGAAGAGGGAAAGTGAGACTAGTTCTCTTGCCTCTTGACAGTGGCTGCAGGGCATTACAGGTTCTGGTCTGCTCAGGCTTGGGCCACAAACCCTTGGAGAAACTTGTCAGGTTTCCCACCTGGCCAAAGGATTATTAAAGGATTTGACCATTCCTTACTTTCCAGCTATTTGTTTTGAAATTTTAATTTCTTTCTAAGGGTTAAATGTACTCTTGACACTTAACATCATCACCACAGTTGGGAATGGGGAAGACCAATGTCATCTGTGGTATTAGGTGGGAAGAGAAAGAAGCGATACTTCTTGCTACATAAGGAAAGAGGTATAGAGCTACCATCCATTTCTCATTGCTCCCATGCTATTGCTCAAGCTGAGCAAATACAGGCAGTCTGTATAGCTTTGTGCAAGAGAAAAAGGTAAAGGTTAGAGGATCCCTATGTTAACAGGAATACTATGTATTCACTAGCACTTCCCAGGACTTCTCTCTCTGGCAAACCTGAGTTCCTTCACAGAAGGTCCAAAGAAAGACAGTGCACTGCATTCTTTGTAGTTGTGGAAGAGAGTACCACAAACCAAAGGGGAATCACTTATGCATTTGGAAAAACTGAATTTGGGCCCTTTGTACAGGACAAACACATCGAGACAACAAAATTCAATTTTACTACACTGCTGTCATGAAGGAAAGTTGCCTGTCTGAGTATACATTGGGCATTATTTAATTACCACAGAAGAATTTGGGTTAACTGGAGATAATCACCTAGCTTTAAATGTATCACCAAGTCTTTTATTTCTTCTTTATCTTGTATCTTACATTAGAACCCATCTTGGTCTTTATCTGTCTATGCTCTAATCTTTTTCCAGATCTACGACATTAACACTTATCAGTAAATGCAGTACTTACCATGCTGGGTCTTTGACATCAGAGTCAGCTTACTTGCTAATAAAGTTTGTGTTCAAAAGTAAGCTCCTAGAGTTATCAACCATTTGTGAATTACCCGATTGACTGGCTGCATATCTTGCAAAACATACATTTATGCACATCACAGATTCAGAGATGCTTCCGACTTTTCAGCGACACTGAGAAAAATCATATCTACACTGAAGTAAATGAGACTTTTGACATGGAATTCCACAGACTATTCACCTGATGATTTTTTCAGATTCAGATTTTTAGGACCTTTCTGAAAAGATCTGAAGCTCCGTAGTAGAGGAAGACAGGTTGATAAATCACTGTAATAACTTTCTGTTACATTAAGTTAACCTTAACGTAACATTAAGCTGTCCCCAAACTTGGGTTTGTGTGGCAAGGTTTTGGTAGTGGGGGAATTGCAGGGGTGGCTTCTGTGAGAAGTTGCTAGAAGCTTCCCTTGTGTTTGAGAGAGAGCCAGTGCCAGCCAGCTCCAAAATGAGCCTGCTGCTGGCCAAGGCTAAGCCCATCAGCGATGGTAGTAGTGCCTATGGGATAACGTATTTCAGAAGGCAAAAAAAAAACAGCACTCAGCATTTGCAGCCAGAGGGGCGAGTGAGAATATATAAAAACAACTCTGCAGACACCAAGGTCAGTGAAGAAGGAAGGAGAAGAGGTGCTCCAGGTGCCACAGCAGAGATTCCCTTGCAGCCCATGGTGAAGACCATGGTGAGGCAGGCTGTCCCCCTGCAGCCCACTGAGGTCCACAGTGGAGCAGATCTCCACCTGCCCAGGGAGGACCCCACGCTGGAGTAGGTGAATGCCTGAAGGAGACTGTGACCCTGTGGGAAGCCTGCAATGGAGCAGGCTCCTGGCAGGACCTGTGGACCCATGGAGACAGGAGCCCAGGCTGGAGCAGGCTTGCTGACAGGACTTGTGACCCTGTAAGGGACTCACGCTGGAGCAGTCTGTTCCTGAAGGACGGCACCCCATGGGGAGACCCAGGCTGGAGCAGTTCGTGAAGAACTGCAGCCTGTGGGACGGACTCATGCTGGAGAAGTTTGTGGAGGACTGTCTCCCATGGGAGGGACCCCATGCTGGAACAGGGGAAGTGTGAGGAGTTCTCCCCCTGAGGAGGAAGGAACGGCAGAGACAACGTGTGGTGAACTGACCACAATGCCCATTCCCCATCCCCCTGCGCTGCAAGGTGGAGAGGTAGGAGAGAATTCAGGAGCAAAGTTGAGCCCAGGAAGAAGCGAGGGGGAAGGTGTTTTAAGATTTGGGTTTATTTCTCATTATCCTACTCTGATTTTGATTGGCAATAAATTAAACTAATTTCCCAAAGTTGAGTCTGTTTTGCCCATGACAATAATTGCTGAATGGTCTCTCCCTGTCCTTATCTCGACCCACAAGCTTCTCATTATATTTTCTCTCCTCTGTCCAGCTGAGGAGGGGGAGTGATAGAGAAGCTTTGGTAGTCACCTGGTGTCCAGCCATGGTCAACCCACCACAACCCCTCATTTAACTGTAAAATAAATGACCAATGAAGACCTTCTCTTTTTCCTTGTTGCCAACAAAACAAGAGGGAGTGCTATCAAGAAAAGCTGTACCCTTGTTCTGTCTTGGAGGAACTTATACCGCTCCTGAAGGTCCTGGAGTTCAAGCTGAGTGACATAGTGCTCAGCCATCCCACTTCCTTTCACTTCAATTGTCTCCAACAGGCTGCTGTGACTCAACACCTCTTCACTCAGTAGCTGCAAAACAGAAAGAGAACACATTTATGAATGGGCAGTATTAAAACAAGACCACAGATTAATCTTGCAGTTATTCAGCCTTTTTGTTGCTTATAAGGTGATATGGGCTTGTTGCTGTTTGTTGTAAAGTAAACACACCTTTGCTTTGCTGAGGGCAGCTGTTTTTTCCCTCAGTTCAGCATATTGCCTTTCAGAAGCATTCATACTTGCTTCTACTTTATCCATCCAGCTGGAAAACTGACGAACATCATCCTGGTAACTTGTCCATTTGGAGAGAGCTCCTTCCAGTTGACTGTAATTTAAAAATACACATTTGTTGTGACAGTGGAGGTTTTCATGCAATTTAAGCAGCGAGATACAGTCATATACAGTTATTCTAGACTATATTTATAAGAAATATATATCACAGCTTAGGCAGTCTGAGACAGAGCTGCTAAAGCCCTATAGGTTTTAACTAGAAGCACTGTTTGGCTGATAAAGAGAAATTAAGTTTTCCAAACTTGGAATATTAAGGAGGTAAGCTATACAGCTAGCTGATATTTTCTAGCTTTAGTAAATAAAATATAACTGAAAGCATAAAGGTCCAGAATCAGAAATTTTCCGTCCTTTTGCATACGTTCGAAAGTTGCAGCATTCTAATGTTTAATTACCTTTGTTGTTTTAAATGGAAATATTTGCAGCTAATGATGCTTCACCAAAGAAGGATGCATTTTTCCCCTGTATTTCTTTATTCTATCACTTTGAACATCACTATTGGACACCGTAATTATAGCACCTCCTGTGAAATGCCAGCAATCAGAAAACCAGAGAGGATCTTGATAGAGCAAGATTAAGACAAGCACATTAATGTCAGTGACAAGATCTTCTCATTTCTGTGAACAACTGAAGGCATCAAGTGCAACTCAAAGTAAAATTTACAAGATTATGAGCACGGAATCCACTTTTAAGAGTATATTGACAATAAGCGTTAACATTAGATCCCTCACAGTTTCCTCCCCTTTTTCTAGTTCAAATGAATACATCACTTAAGGTCTCTAGACCTGCAATGTTAGGCACATGCAGTCATTTTATATGAATTTGACTCTTATAATAATAAAACTCTGGGAATTCACTTCTCAAAAATTTTGACAGTCCTTTATTGCTAAGCATCATTCTGCACCTTATGCCCTTTTTACCTTTTGCACTGAATACAAGCAGACAGAAGAGAAGCCCAGCTGTCCTTGAGGGTTTGCAACTGCCGTTCAATCACTGGTACTCCCTCCAAAGAAGTATTTTGCAGAACAGATTCTCCTCTTGTCAGAACCATTTTCATTTGGATTTCTTTTTCTTGTTTCACTGCTAGCAGTCCCTAAAAAGTGAACGGAAATTGTTCTACTTTTATCATTAATGGGCATGAGCATAGTAATGGGCTTTACTGGAAGATGAGCTGATCAAATTTAGCAGCTTGTACAAACAGTCAATTGGAAGAGGGACAACGGGGTTCACAGCTAGGCTTCACAAGGAAAAAGTGACTTTCAAAGGGCCATTTGAAAAATCTTAGTTGACAGGGAAGTTTTCATGGAATCTGTGTATGTTCTTACAGCATATCAGAGAAGGTACTGTTGGGTGGAAAAGCTGACATTCCAAAAGGAATGTAATTTAGATGGAAAACAGGAGGACTCATTCATGGAGAAAACAAAATGTGATGATAAAGCTCTTCCACAGGACTGAAATACAGTTCTACAACTCTAGGATCTATTTGCAACACAAAGGTACCAACATATAAACTCAGTAGAATATCAGCAACATCAGCTTAGAGACTTCAGCTCCTGGAGCCGCACAGTTGCAAACTAGCAGGTTCTAACACTATGCAAAGTCATGAAAATCCTGAAGGTACAAACCTGAAAGACTCAACAAACAAAAGGCAAAACATAATTCTAGTATTTTGCTTCAATCTCTTACTTTTTGATGTATCCTTATAATTTTGGGGACTTGTCCATATTTTGAACATGGCTCAACATCTGAGACATCAATAACGTGATTGTTTTCCACATATTGCTCTTACCATCTTTTGTGCAGCGGTATCAATAGATGCTATTTTCTTAACTGTAGTCACCATTTTAAAAGTAAACAATTACAAGAAAATCTGTTCTGAATCATCCATATGACCTGTAAAATCTAGGAAATAATGCATTAAACTAACAGAAGTGAATATCCTACTTCTTCCATTTAACCTTCAGCAGCCAGACAACATCTTTTGAGTTTTTTAAGAAATTGCATATGTGCAGTTTTCTGTGTTATAAAGGTCCCTATAACCGTCTTAGAGAAAACTTCTAATTATGAGCTCTATCCTCTATGAAAAGAGTTATTTTGGAGCAAATTGAAAATTGGTGTGTGAATGACAACAGTTGTTACACTAATATGCAACAACTAACGTAAGGTACCCTGTATTTGCATTCTTCTTACAGATCTAAAAAGAGCAGGTTTTGGAGTCTATTGTTTCCATACCTCTAGCTTTAACATCCGGCTGTCCAGAACACTCTTGTCTGCGGTGGGATGACAGTAGGAATCCAGCATGTGAACTGCATCAGCCACCCAGTCCTGGAGGTCCTTGACACTGTGTGAGAACTGCTGGTGCTCTGCTACGACCCTATCCATTCTGGAAACTTTCTCCTGCAATTCATACAGCAATTAGCACCAGCAGCTATTCAAAGGACTGATTATTCCCTGTATCTATTGACTTTAGAACGAGTCTAAAGTTCTCTTCATACACTGATAATTACAAGTACACTTACTTGAGCATGGAATGAATTTTGCATACACACATTCACACGCATTCTCCAAACATAATATACAAATTAAAATTTCAGAAATGCTGGTTTTTGTTTTCTAAATGTAAAGCTTCATCTAATTGTCTCTTCTCATCCAAAGTAAATGAGTTTTTAAACATCTGGTAAATCATACCTCAACTCCATTTCACTGCTGCAACTGAAGATAACTTGTTAAATCTGTCAATGCACAAGACAGATTTAAGCCTGTGAAGCTATGCCACAGCAGCAACATTACTTTGTTGATACTTGGAAAAGAAACACACGTTTTCCTCAATGACTCCCATTGGCATAATGATTCTTCTGAAAAATTACTGACACTCATACGAATCAAAAATAAATGCTCAAGTCACATTCCTAAAAGGCCTGAAGTGAACAGGAATACAGAGCAGGGTGTATTTCACATGATGACAGAGATCTAAAGTCAAGCCACAGAAACAGGCTTAGGAAGGATCTTTCTCAAGCATCCATGGCTATCCAAAGAATTTCAGAATTTCTCTCATAGGCTGGATCATACGTATCTTCTGCTTCAGACTCCTTCTGCTCATCCTGAAATCTCCTACAAGTTCTGTCCACATAAGCCAATGTTAGTAACTCATGCATCTCTCCCTTTCTCATTTTGCAGTCATGAAAATTTATTATGGCCGTGTATAAAATCATTTTCATTAAGTCATACAGCTCTAGGTATCCTTCATAATTTTTATTTCCACAGAAAAAGTAGAAATTAACAAGGTAGCAATTGCCCAAACATACATAAATACTTTCTGAGTTGAATTGTCATGCCATAACATATTTCCTACATCTTTAATTATTCTCATTACTACAGTAACTATTAGCCTAATTCCATATCAAGCCTCCTTCATGACTGGAACTTTTTGAAAAATAACAGTCCTAACACAAAGACCTTCTGATCTGTTTACACAATAGAAATAGTAGAACTATTAAATGGTGAAGTGTGCCAAGTACCACCTGGCAAAACAGAGTTAGGTTAAACTCTCAGCTCCTAGCCTGATGCTTTAGAGTATGGCCTATGCCTCCCCTTGAACCCTCAAAAGCAGACTAAGAGGTAATTTTTTTGGGAGACCAACCTACTAGTTTTAGATGAAGATGCTTACTATGAAAATAATTAATCATTATTATATGATGCAATGAAGTAATAACTTTTCTGCATTCTGTATTTTCTAAAAAAAAAATAACTCCCCTAAGTTTTGAAAAATACTTCTTTCAGGTGCCACTTATTACAAAACTAAAATGTCTTCAATGCTTGAAATAATCAAAATCAAACCTGATTATTGTATAATCAGCTGGGGTTTACTTTTTAATCAAAACATATTAAAAAAAAATAAAAATTACAATTCCATTTTGTTTAAAGTCCATGGAATTATCCAGGCCCTTACTTCCCACTCTTTAAAGCTAGTGTGAAAGACAAGATAGCTCAGACATACCACAGAGCAGACAAGCAAGACAACTGCAGTGTTTCACATGTCAGTTTTCTTTTTCCCCACATACTTAAAATGAACTGCTTAAAAGCACATACACTGGGTGCATTACCTTTGTCAGATTGCTTAGAGTAAGATATTGAGAAGACAACTGAGACACTCTGCGCATAAAGCTTTTGCTGACAGCTTGCTCTTCCCACAGCTGCTGAGCTTTCTCTTTTAGCCCGTTGAGCTGATGCTCGTGGCAGCTTATTTCCTCGAGGACAGACTGTAAAGCACAAGCACGTTAATATTGAGAGTGGGTGCAAGAAAGCAGGAAATACAGAAGCACGAAGGCCCAGTGAAAAACAGAAATGACATATGGCAAGCTTGCTGAGAAAGGCACACCATACAGCTACAGCAATGAAGCAGCATGTCATAAGAAATGTGGAGATGCAAAACCTGATGGAACGGGATCATCAACAGCAATCCTTGAAAACAGTTCTCATCTTACTCAGAGGTCAGGATGCTAGACTGATCAAGCTTTTGTAAGGGATCAACAAGGCTAGGAGGATGAGACAGGAAAGTCTGTCTGCGTTAAAAAGGCTTATAAGGTCACCTGCAACTTTTGTTGTTCTCTCCTCTTGGAAGGAAGATCATGGAGCCGACTGCTGCTTCCTTGTACAATCTTCTCTGTTGTGGTCAGCCACTCCTGCAGAGGCTCAGCAGTTGCTTCAAAGTCCTTCATCTGGATTTTTAAGTTCTGGAAGACATGCACAGATCTATCAATGGCCCCACTGCACTGGGCATAACTTTAATGCACAACAGACAGATCAAACATACAAAGAGGATATACAATTGCAGCCAAATACTACACAACTCTTCAAATAAATTATACTAGCTCTGCTCCTTGCTATCCCACAAACAGACACTGAAAGAAAAGCCTGAGAGAGAACCTCTTTAAAATACAAAATAGAAGCAACAATGTAGGATAAGTCTACACAGTTGGGGGGTGACTGAAGCAAATTTCCTCTTAACTGAACGCTTTACAGAACTTATGAGCTTTGACTCAGTGCGTGTCTAACTTGCATAGCTAAGGCAGTCTGAAGAAAGGCTAATCTGGGATATGAGTTACCTGACATTTGACTGCAGTCATTCACACTAACCCCTCCTTAAATGGGCTGCCACTATTCCTAGGTGATGTATGACTAAGTTCAACTCAATCCTGGGAATCATTTCTGATTATATTCTTTTTTAGTGTAAAATTTTGGTTATAAAAACATGTGCATAAAGGCATATGTGGGCATTCCTTCAGTGCCTGCATATTTTTCTTGTAGGCTTACGCTGCATGATTAAAAAAGAGCATTTGAAACAACTCATATGGAATGGAAACCTGAACAGCATAGTTCCTGTGCCCTAGTTATTTCTATTCCCGCCCCCCCCGTCTGTTTTAGTTCTCTTTTTAGCTATAGCTTTATCACTTAAATACTTAAATTAAACATCAGAATGAAAAAATTAGTGTATGATACTAAAAAATGTTTGGCTCAAAAAGATCAACCTCTAAGGACATCCTCTTCCCATGGCAACCCTGAGATGAAGAAAGGTAAGTCCTTGCTACCTGAGAATTTTCTTTGAAAGGCTTTTGTATACAATGTATTAAATGTATTTAAACTTCTCCTCAGGTGGCTAGGCAGCACTGGTTTGAAACAGGAATGCCTAGGAACTTTAATTCTCCTATGCTATGCAGGGAGTTCCAGCTAAGACCTTTAGACCTTACCTTAAAGCCTACGCCTTAAAAAAGATTATTTTTTTTAAGGTATTCACCTTCTTGTGTTGATTGAATTCTGAGTTCTGAATACAGAAAGTCACTGGGGTTTATTTAAACAGTTGCTCAAAGAAATCATTACATTTTACCAGTTTGCAATGAGAGGCACTTACCCACTGTACTGAGACTATTCAATCAGCAACAGTGTCAGAAATCTGTGCTAAAACAGTCCTTAAAAAAGCAAATGTGTTTTAGTAATCCAGTACATTTGATGAAACTCATGTTAATGAATTTGAGCAACTGCTATCTTTGCTACAAAGACTTCGCTTTGCTACTCTGAACACCACCCTGCTACACTGAAACACTCCACTTAAGTGGAATCAGGTTGTAAGGAAAGAAGTAAACAAAAGTAACATGTAAGCAGAAGAATGAGACTTCATGAAAACAGGTATTTATTAGTTCCGTCGCATCATAAACACAGCTATATAGAATATCTGAGCTGCACTGCTTGAAACAAAAAACAAAGAAGAAATTTAGATCAAATCTTTCCCCACTGTGACTGGTTCAATACCTCCAATGCAGATTCCTTCTGGTGGAGGGTGGTGATAAATTTTTTCCAATCTTCTTTAGCAGTAGCAGATTTGTCCCGGATAACTTTAGCCTTTTCTTTTGGTAAAACAGAGCACAGCAGTTCTCCTTTGGATGCTACCAGGTTTAGTTTTTGTTGCCCATTCTCACTTTCTGATAAGAATTCCTAAGAATAGTAATAAAAGAAGCTAATTGGTGAACTTCAGGTCCCAGTAAAGGTCAATAGCAAGCTCCCAGAAAATTTAACAAGGATAAGAGTTTATTGTTTCTGCTCATTAACATAGTAACTCATCTGTCGGTACTTTCCATTTTAAAATTGTTCATATTTATGGGATTTAGGGTCAACAGTTACTTAATCCAGAAATGGCATGCATTTAAATAATCTATATATTAAGATTCTAAGATTACCTGTATGTTCTGCATTTCACGAGACAATTACTGGTCATTTCGTTGGTATTATACTTCTTTAAATCTCCATGGTACAGAAAATGGTAGCAGTTTCATTTTGGGGAACCAGTATCCTGGCACAGGTAACAGCAAGAGACGGGGCCCGTTCTGAGGCACGCACAGGACCAAAGCCTTGCCCACGGATGACAGCCACACTGGACTGCCAACAAGCGCGTTGGGGTGTTGACTGAAGCCTAACCCTGAGCAATGTCCAAGCTGTGTGATTTATCCCTCTGCATCCTTAACTTACCTTCCCTGTTTGGAAGTACTTTTCTTCATGGCACTCTTGCACAATGCTGGTGTGCAAGAAGTTTATGGAAAAATATGTGTGCAAGAGTTATACAGAAATGTAAGGAAACAGCCAGATTTTTAAATTCCAATGTACTGGCATGATGTTCTTACAACTTGTAATTATTAAAAGACTTTGTAAGCATTTAGGACTCAAAGGAATTAGCAGTGTTAAATACCAATATTTAAAACTGTTACTATCATGATCATGTGATACACAAATAGTTTTATATCCACAATTATAAGGTTACATCCGTGTCCAGAAGTAAGAGGCTTGATACAAAAATTACTAAGACGGGTTCTGCTCTGTGTTACACTAGAGATCTTAGTAGAGAATGCAAAGGGTCTGTTAGCTTTGAGACACTTAGTTCAAGTTCTGCCTCTATTAAAATCAAAGATATAATTGCCTTGTGACAATCATGTCAAATGTGGTAACAGACAGAACATTAACTTCTAACAAAAATAAAATGTTAAGTTTATACAGATTACCCAGATATCTCTAGAAGTTCTAAAGCAGTTACTACACATGAAAAAAGTTTATTTCATCTAAAGCAGCTTTCACGGAGGAGGAGAACAAAGCAAGGTCTTATGCTATGAAGCAGCTGCAGTGATAAATAAAAAAAAAAATCTTAACCACTGTTGGGGAAAAAAGCCACCTTGCTAAAGCTCTTATATTTAATGTCAAAAACTACAAGGATTTTTTTCCCCTGGTATTTCCTCTAAACATATCCTCATTTTGGGGTAGTCAAAGATTTGATATATTAATACAGTATTGTTTATGATTTTAAGTAAACCATTTAAGCAAGGGAAAGTGAATTTAATAAGAGGAGGAGGAAATGATTTGGGTTTTGGTATTTTCTGAGAAACTGATATGAATTTCTTTTGTTATTCTATCTAACTGAAGGTTTAACAGTCTCATGATGTAATTCTCATTCCCCTATTTTCAGTTAAAATTATAGTTATATTCTATTCATAAAAGTATTTCTTTCACTTGCTTGTCCTGGTTTCAGCCAGGATAGAGCTGGTTTTCTTCACAGAAGCTAGTGTGAGACTGTGTTTTGGATTTGGGATGAGAAACTGTTGATAATATGCTGATGTTTTGGGTTGTTGCTGAGCAGTCAAGGACAGTCCAGCTTCTTGTGCTGGCCTGCCAGCGAGCAGGCTGGGGGGGCACGGGGAGCTGGGAGGGGACACAGCCGGGACAGCTGACCCAGGCTGGCCAAAGGGATATTCCCCACCATACGACGTCCTGCCCAGTACATAAACTGGAGTTGGCCGGGGGGCGGAAATCGCTGCTCGGGGACGGGCTGTCGATCACGGGGTGGTGAGCAATTGCTGTATTGGGCATCACTTGTTCTTGTACATTCCTGTGTTGGTATTATCATTGTTGTTCCCTTCTTTCTTTCTGTCCTATTAAACCGTGTTTATCTCAACCCACGAGTTTTGTTCCCAATTCTCTTTCCCGTCCCACTGTGGGAGGGGGAGTGAGCGAGCGGCTGCGTGGTGCTTCGTTGCCGGCTGGGGCTAAACCACGACACTTGCTTTACTAAAATAAACTTTTAATTGGCATTCCTTTCCACAGAGTTGTTGGGGCTTGTTTTAGCTTTATGTGAAAAAGATACTTTTAAAATGCCTGCTCACACTGCATACATTTTAACTCTGTTGCACTAGAAGGGCTCTACTTTCATATATCAGGAAAAATATTTACATAACTTCAAAATAATTCCAGGTACTATGTCTCGATTCTGATATTATTCTGATTTTACAGTACCCTCCTACTTTAAAAATATATCTTTTTCCTTTTGTAAAAAAAAGAAACACAAGGAAAACTACTATGGGAGACAGTGACTACATACAAACTCTAGCCCAACAGTTAAACTAAACAAACTAGATTAAAAAGAAAAAGATAAGTGTTTATTTCCTTGTAATTAGTCACCTTTACTGTTAACAATAACAACACTAACAAAAAATAGTAATTAACCAAACAATTCAATCTGAGTTTTATATGAAACTGATTGGGACTCCCTTAGACTAATATGTTACTGCTATAGAGTTACCTGTATTTTCTGCAGACTTGCTGAAGCTTCACCAATATTTTGAGGCACGTCAAAGCATTTGGCTGTAGTGACTTTTGCGTTGACCAGCCACTGCTGGAAGTCCCTGAAAGCTGTCCGAAATCTTTGCTGCAAGATCTGCTCTTTGCTCTGACATCCTTTTGAAGCTTGCAGGCAGAGGCTGGGTTTATCACATCAGGGAAGAATAAGAGAGCAAGGGAGGGAGAGAGGGAAGGTAGGACTGTTAGGTGAAATGCTATTACTTAGTTCTCCAAAATACAACAGTAAGGTTAGGTTAACCTGGATTCCTCCTACCAACTTTTAACTGAGGCACCAGGAAATTCATTAGAAGCTTTCAGTTCTTAAAAGTGAAGCCTGTAAATTGGGACGTAACTGTCATGGATCTGACAGGTATAGCAAGTGTTTCCAAAGAGCAACTCAGCGCACCTAAGCATGAACAGTTTCTGCAAGCCCCTTTCTCTCTCTAGAGACAATACGTGGAACTACAGTGATCACAATTCTAAATTCTGTGGCTCAGTTAAGTTCATAATGTTAGAAGGGATCAATCTGGGTCATCATACCCTTCTTCTCAGCAACAGAAGCCAAAAGCTATAACCCCCTGCAAGAGACAACAGAATCTTGTGTCTGAAATGCACGTGTCACACTCCCAAATAAATCAGCTAGAGTGACCTGAGCAAATGCTAGCTCTCCTGTTTCAGGGAACCAGCCAAAGAAGAGTAAACTGAATGACAAAATTAAGAAAAAGATCTTAAATAGCTGGTATAGCTTGCTCCTCCTTCAGACAAATAAACCACAGTGCTACCTCACAGTTTCTTACAAGGATTCCTCCTGCAATAGGTCAGGTGTGGGTATATATTAGTTTCAGCTAAGTTTAGTGGCATAGCCTGGGTTTTAGAAAAAAAACCAACAAATTGCTACATTTTACAATCCCTATTGACACCAAAATCAAAATAATTATTCTAATCATTGTATACCTGTTTCTAATTCTAAAATTATAATTAACAGTTCCCTAAAAGACAGCTCACGCCCACACACACTCACACGGGATTGATTAACTATAAACAAGATGAATGTGTACCTGTTGTACTCCTTAATCAACCCTGAAACTTTTGAAGAATGAGTACTCAAATCTCTGGAAAATCTACAAAGATCATTTAGCTGAGTTTTGATCTCATCTGTCATATGTTCAGACTTTAACAGAGCATCCAATGTTTCCTGTTAAAACAAAACAAATGAACAACATTGGTGAGTAAATTACAATAAGTAAATAAATGTGAATCAAAATTTATCAGAATTTAAATTCAACTTAATTTATGATCTGTTGTACGTTCACTTTCAAGAGTATTTTAGCAGTCAAACCTACAGAAGCTTAGTTGAAATTATGAGCTTCTGGAGACCAAATTTCTGGAAGCCTCAACTTTCTTAGCTCAAAATGTTCTCAAAGAACAGTTTAAGATATAAATTTCATTTTAATAAATGACCTATGATATTGTCAGTTAGCTGTACACATATAAAAGTACATACAATTAGGGAATAGCAAATAATATATGTTTATATAAATATAATTAGCCTTTTGGCTTGAGTTTAGCATGCTCCAATAAAAACTGTTTTGAGCTGTATCCAAAAATTAATTTATGCACAAAGCTTTTAACAGCTTCAACTCTTCCACAGAGAGCTTCATAATGTGAAAGTACAGCTGCTCACAGTCCTGTGAGATTAAATGGGTTACTGCCTGTCATTGCTGCACTGGAAAGACTCTTGCTTCGGAGAAAGCTAAGCCAAAAGCGGTTTTTTTGTTGGCTTAGCTTACGTCACTGGGAGAGGTGTGATAACCACTCCAACAAAAACAGTCCTTGTTGATGTCCACAGCATCTCAACTGCAGAATCCTGCCAGTTACTCCAGCATAATGAGAAGTGCAGACTTGGCTCCTTGTCTCACTAGAAACTAAATTCTTCAGGCATTCCTCTTAAACTACCGGGGGAAAAGACAATCTTCAAGCTAGTTACATTCACCACGGCAGAGGTTCTGCAGTGCAAGCAGGCCAGAGTATTTGGCATGTATAGATTAGTTTGGCTAAATCTAACTGCCAATCTGGAAGAAATGCACAATATAAAATTAAGAAACAGATCATGTGACAGTGAAGACATGTTTGAACAGGGACATGGAAGTGGGACAAAGTAGTCCCCAAATCATGTTTCTGAATATATAAAATAAGGGATGATTGACTGAAAATATACTTAGTAAACAGTTTGTAATAATCTATCAGCACAAAACTGAATGTTCCAGAAAGGCACAAATGATGTAGATGAAAATATGTGCAGAAGGTTTTCAAAATATCACAATCTACGTTACAGAGATAAAAATGCTCACTGAGTAGATTTTTCACTGTAAAGTATTAACTAACTCTGCAATAAACAGATAACCCTTTATGTAAATCAAAAGTAAAAAGAAATATTATTAAGGATCTATCAAGCCAATCAACAGACTTGGTAAGAACAAACAGCAAATGGACAAAAGCCAGGGATTCAGCTCATGTATCTGCCACCCACAAGCAACTGTGTTTGCTTCATATCCCTTTTCCTGAAAGTCTGCAGAGCTGTGAAATGAATTTAAGATCCTTTTCTGAATTTAAGATTCTTTTTAGTACCTGAACTACCAGGAAGAAAAGCCACAACAATCCATTTTGAGAAAAATAAAACTACAAGCATGCGTTGGCTATGAGTAACAGCAGTTTAGACCATAATCACAGTTTGATTATATAAACATTACTGAAATCTTTTTGCATTTATAGATCACAGGGAATCCCTGTAAAATTAAGTCTAGGAACACTTCAGATGTATTACGTGTACAAACTTTCATGTGTTCTCGTGAGTATGAAAAAAACATTTTGCTACAGCAGATCTTCAGGACTCCTCTGATTTACTTATTCATGCTCTTATTATGGACTTTATCTGCTTTGAGTCACTCATACACCAGAAATCTGTTCAACTGTAAAGGATACTTGAAATAGTCACACTGCCAGTTTGTTTTGATGCCATATAAAGTAGCATTTGAACTTAGTAATTATGTAATAGCAATGATGCTTAGAAAAAAATGAAAACTAATTACTTTTTGTTTATCTTATGTTATGTTAAACTACACACAGGACTTTTTTTGAAAGCGTTAAGAATAACAACACAATGGCTGTTACTTAAACACAGGATGTCACAAATTGTGTAGGGCAGGAATCACCATAATGAAATACTAACAGCTTTTTTTTTTTTTTTGGTAAAGAAAACATGTCCTAAGAGTAGCACAGGGTTACAATTGCCTGTTTGCAATGAAATTTTTCAGTTTTAAATAACCTACCTCAATAAATACTAAAAGATTATTCTGATAGACATACAGCCTTAGGCATAACATATTAACAAACAGGAACATTCACTTGCAAAACAGAGTACATTTAAGTATGGTATATTTCCATACAGAAGCACTGCTAGTACGGTTGCAGCCACTTGGATTTAATTTTTAACCTGACAATTACCAAAATAATTTGCTGAATTCCATGTGCAAGATCTGTTGCTCTTACGTTGCACATACCTAAAGAAAAAGAGCTTGGATACAACAGAATAACAGAGTGAGCTTGGTAATTCTGAGAATTAGGAAATGCATTTTTAATTCATGGCCATGGTTTACATGGCAACAGAATCACTGTGAGACAATGGAAATGGAAAGCTGCAGTGCTATTTTACATTCACAATAGGACCTATCCCTGGGGTGCAGAAATGGAAGGATTACTGTCACATTTCCTCTAACCATAAATAAAATTACATAGTGTATAGCAAGCCTTGAGGTTCCTCCGCATTTTCCTCATTAGCCAAAGTTTACAACTGTCTAATCTAAATAAAGTGTTGTTACATAGAGCTACAGTACATACACAGATATATATATACTACTAATAAAAGCAATATCCTTTGAACTTGGTACTTCTCCAATTATAAATTAAAAAATGTCTAGCAAGTGTTGCTGTATGTTGATGATGATTCCATGTCCTTTTCTTTTTAAAAACATATAAACATGGAAGACTTTGTGTATTTGCACCCTTATTTGCTCCAATGTAAGGTCAGCTTTGTTACTCCTACAGATATGTACTGGCACTCAAGCAAGCAGGTTCCATAGATCTGTGTCAGGCCAATTCTGTGAAAGAGGAAGCCACAGAAATAACTTGGCACAGACATCAGAGGAGGAGATTTATAATCTCAGTTCAAAGAGAAGGTGTTCTGAAGTTTTTTGAGTATTTCTTCAGCCAAGGGGTCAGAAAGCAGACATCACACACCTCTCCTCCTCTACTGGAACTGCTTTGTTGCAACACTACCCTGAATGGGAAATACTCAATCTCTTCTCAACAGCTGTGATTCACAGTAGTTGAGATACATACAAACATATATCTTGATTGTTGTGAAAACATATATATATATTTATATACAATGTGTGTCTGTGTCATACGTACATGAGGAATTTTTTGCTAGAAGACAATCAGGAACAGAAACAACCTCTCTCTAAATTCCACTGCATTCAACTGCAAAGCAATTAGCAACTATACCTAAGGATACTTCAAGAAATTGAAGTTTCCTGACAAATTATAAGTAAGAAATGGTTCCAGCTGCTACTTGGCTTTTAGGAAACGCTTCACATCTCTCTGAGCAAGTGCTGCTCTCGCTTGAGACATGAGGGACCTGGAAGAGAAGTTCAGAGCGGGCATGCCAGCTCCCACACTTTCTCAGAGGCAAGCCTGGCTTTGGGCGTCTGAGATTCAGGCAGCGCTTGCTAAGCCTCGCACAACACTGAGGAGAGAAACGTCTTCTGTAAACACTGCTTTGCTACGATTACAGTCACAAAGAAAGGCTAGGAAGTTGGGATTTCATAGAAATATTTTTCACTGAAACATTTTTTTATTTTCTACTGGATAGTCCCGCTTGGCAGAAGTTTTCTGCCCGCAGTTAACCACACATCTACAACCCAAAAGCCGCCAGGAAGAAGAGATGGGATCTTACTTTCTCCTTGCGCCAGCTTTCCGCGACCTCGGCGTCGGTGCAGCGGTTGTCGAGGGGGGCCAGGCCCTGTGTCCAGGCGGCCAGCA
>NW_010511217.1:0-2205 GCF_000687285.1 Phaethon lepturus | reverse complement strand
GCTAAGAGCGCGGGCAGGGAGCAGGGACGCCTTTCACTGGGCGGCAGGTTTTTCCCGCCGTTAGCGCTCAGCAGCTTGGCAGTCACCAAGAGAGAGCGTTCTGCCTGTCGGTACCTGGGGCCTGCGTTAGATGGCAGTGGGGCAGCGCGTGCCCTTCTCCCACAGGCTTGATTCAAAAAAGTTAAATTTAAACTCGGTAACATCAAAGTCTTATTAAGCAGACACCTTTATTGCAGCGCTGGACGCATGGGGGATTTCTCTTTCAAACATGCGTGCGCTGAAACAAAAGTTCATCCTTTATATACCTTAAAGACATGAATATTCACACATTTTCCGAGAAATCACCGCCTCCTTGCTTATCTACTACATTTACGTAATGCTGGCATTGCAAAACTACATTAGGCATGCGCAGGCGTCTCGGGTGGTCATCGGTTGTTGTTTGGGGAGGTAGCCCCCTACTCCTTTTTCCCTTCTATGGTCACAGGTCTCTCAAGGATAATTTCTTCTCCTCGGATGTTCACCCCTTCTGTTGTCCAGCCAAGCGGTTCCTTCTTATCACCCTTGTTGGAGCACTCCTGCCAGTCTGTCTCTATGCTCAAAGTTAAGATATCGTCTCTGTTCTCATTAATCTCTCAGTCCTTGCTCTTAACTCTTCTTTATTTTAATTTTCATGAGGCCTGCTTTCCTCGTGATTAACTGTTTACACATAGTTTGGGGTGATAATGGGGTGTATGGTTGCCAGTTTGTTCCTAAAACTTTACCAACTTGTTGCACTATTTGCGCACAAAAATGAGTACCCCTATCTGAAGATATTACTGCTGGTACTCCAAATCTGGGAATAATCTTGTTTAAAAGTACTCGTGCCACTTCCCTAGCCTTATTTTCCTCGTGATTAACTGTTTACACATAGTTTGGGGTGATAATGGGGTGTATGGTTGCCAGTTTGTTCCTAAAACTTTACCAACTTGTTGCACTATTTGCGCACAAAAATGAGTACCCCTATCTGAAGATATTACTGCTGGTACTCCAAATCTGGGAATAATCTTGTTTAAAAGTACTCGTGCCACTTCCCTAGCCTTATTAGTCCTACAAGGGAAAGCTTCTGGCCAGCCCAAAAAGGTATCTGTTAATACTAACAAATAGCAAAACCCCCCTTTTCTTGGGAGTTCGGAAAAGTCTATTTGCCAATTTTGATCTGGAACTTTCCCTTTATCAATACTTCCAAATTTTACAAGATTTTCTACCTTTGGATTATTCTTTGAGCATATTTCACATTTATTAACCAAGTTTTTTACACTTTGAAACAAATTCCTGGCTACTATTTGCTTCATAAGGGAATTATACAAGGCTTCAGTTCTCCAATGAGTCTTGTCGTGTTCTGCTTTTACCGGTTTCCATACTATTCTAAAGGGAACTATTATTCTGTTATCTTTTAATTTTGCCCAACCTGATGACTCAACTTCTGCTTCCAAATCTTGAATTAGATATCTAAGATCCTTATCATAATCAACCAAGTCTGGTAGTGGCAAAGCTTTTCCAGGAATCAAACTTAATACCTCACCTTGTTCCACAGCTCTTTTTGCTTCATAATCTGCCAATTTATTCCCCACTACCTGAGCAGTGTTACCCTTTTGGTGCCGTTGCAGTGCATAATTGCAGCTGCCGAAGGCGATTGTACTGCATCCAGAAGTCTTAGGATCATGTCAGCATGCTCATGTTTCCCGCCAAAAGTCCCAGTTCCTTCCAGATAGTCCCATGGGCATGAACTACATACACCAAAGGCATATTTTGAATTTGTCCAGGTATTCACTGCAGTCCTTCACCAAGCTCTAATGCTCTCACTAAAGCAACTAATTCAGCTGTTTGTGCAGATGTACGCTTAGGGAGTGACTTTGCTTCCACCACTTGGTCTGTGGTGGTCATGGCATACCCCACCATTCGAGCTCCATCCTTTACAAAACTACTCCTGTCAGTGTACCAAGCGTGTTCAGCTTCCTCCAGCAGCTCCTCCTTCAAGTCAGGCCTGCTTACGTACACAGTCTCAATGGTTTCTACGCAGTCATGTACCACAGCCTCCATTTCCTGCTTATCACTGCCAAAAGAAGCAGGGTTTATAACAGTAGATGTGACAATTTCTACATCATCCTGTTCCATCAAGGATTGCTTGATATTATAGGAACCTTGATGGCAAGAGCTAATGTCCTC
>NW_010511216.1:0-3572 GCF_000687285.1 Phaethon lepturus | reverse complement strand
TGAGAGTAAAAGGGGACTGCCAAGACAAGCCTGTGTGCATGCCAACTGCCTCCGGAAAATGGGATGAAGTGGTTTATGTGAGAGAAGGGGTTAAGGGAATCTTAGCAGTTAATTAGTATAAGGTTTGAAATCTTGTTAGCTATTGCGTAAAGTAACTAAAGCAGGAGATCTGTAGTTCCTTACAAAGACAGTTCCTGATAAACTAACAGGAGCAAGAAGATTTGTGGCTCCTCACAAGGGCAGTCCCTGATAAGAACTAGGAAATTGCCTCAAGAAACTAGCTAAAACTGACCCTGCGGTTTGAGTAAGAACCAAGGAACAACTGAGTCTGCGCAAGGACAAAACGTTATCAGTGATGACGAAGAGGAACCACAAACCTTCATCCCCGCGACCCCTGACGACCACCAGTAGGAGACAATGTGCAAGCGCAGATGGGAGGGGTTCATGGAAATAACGTCTTGGAACTCATTTCAATACGAAGCAGGGACAGGTCATGCATATGTATAGGCATATTGTGAAACTTCATGTATATGCAACACTTTGCTGTATATATTTGAAGTAAGTGCCGCATTGGGGGCGCATGGTTTTTGGTGGGACTACCCCCCCGTGCTGCCCAGCGCTGAATAAACATACATACTTTACAATCTTACAGATTGCAGAGTCTGTTTTCCGCACATCAGGGACACCGCGGATCCGTGGTCGTGACTATCCTTGCAACTCTATCCTGAATGCTTGCTTGTTTTCTGTCTTTTTATTCCATTCTGTCCTATTGCTACTAATTCTTTACTTTTAATAGTAAAAGCTGTCTTGGGTATACGGCATTTGACCTCATTTGTGTCTTAATCTTGCCCTCGGGATCATATCAAAACCTCCCCCGACATTGGATCGGGACAACTGCACTGGATAGTATGGAAACATGGATAAAAAGATGTTCCTTTACGTGCAAGAGACCTTAAGCTATACAGACAGCTAAGAGAAATTCAAGATCATGAGACAGATTTAATCAATAGAATAGTGTTTGGTCACAACATGAATACCCTAATTATAAAATTATTTGTAAATAAAGCACAGTGGTGGACTGAACTTTTTGAGTACTTCTTGCTTTTCTTCCTCCTCTTCTTAAAATGGAGGTAGTGATGGAGAAAGAAGGAAAGGTGTTTGTTTACATAAAAAGCAGCCAACTAGCAAAAAAGCTATAATTGGTTATAACTGTCTGTGATTAAGGAGACAATGAGCTATGGGATCAAATTCCTTCTGTTAGATGGAACGGATGTCCTCTGAAATAGGATATAAAATACAGAAAAGCTGATTGTGTGCAATTTTAATCGCACCTGCTTTATGGGCAACAGCTAGAGTATAGGCAAAGTAAATATATCTAACATAAATAAGTGTTTTGTCATGGTCAGTTAGTGAATTACTTATATTGTTTCTATTTCATTTGGATTTATAGGGTTGCTGTATTTTTTCCCCCACTTGTCTCTTTCTCACAAATTTTCTTCATAAATAGGTTGATCCTTTTACCTAAAGGAAAGTTTGAAGCCAAAAATAGCTTTTATTTGGCCTGTTCAGATGATGCTTGTCCCTTGGGAGTGGACTGTTAATTGTATGAAAAGAATCTTCAAAGTAGGATGCTGAAGCTATCATCTGTTAAAGTTCATTCAAATATCTCACATCTTTCATATTGCTTAGTATACTCTTTTTTTTTTCTATAAGCCATATAAATAAAAAATATTTAGTAAGTACAGTCCTAAAACAAATTCCTGAGGAACTCCACTAGTAATTGGTCATTAACTAGTAACCAGTCAAAAAACACATTCAAATTGTGTCCCATTTAGTCATTTTCCTATATTTTTTTCCCAGACATTTTAGTAATTTCCATTCTCTCTGACTTAAAAAATAATTTCCCATGCATTATCATATCAAATACATTACTGAATATCAAATAACATCTCTGTAATGCCTCTTCTCTAAATAATTTTCTAATGAAAGAAAAGAAATACATTTGTATGTGCCAATCTGAAATTAATTAAGATCAAGATTTAAATCTTTATACAGGGAGTAAAGGTCACTGAAAGATGCTAAGCAAAACCTTCAGGCCAAAAAGAAAAATACATAAATCTGTTTGACGCATGTGGTTGCAAGTTTTTCTCAGAAGCTGTTTCGTAGTTTAAGAAGAAATATTTTCAGCTATTACAGACTGTTCTCTTTCAAGGAGTACTAGGATGAATGAATATAATGTTTCTCTGAAGTACATGGAACTACTACAGCATAATGTCTAGTATTTTAAGTTCTTATTATAAAATTGTCAGAAGAATTTGCACTGAATGAACTACTTAATGATAGTGTTACAGCTTTCAATTATTTCACCAAAAATGTATTTAAAATACTACTATATCTACTGTAACATACATATAAAAGACAGACATTAAAAACTTATGATGAGTGCAATGATAGTTACACTTAAAACACTCTCCAGGGTGAAATCCACAGATAATAGTCTGGAAGAAACTATTAGTGAAAAATAGAATAACCATGGAAATGGAATATCTTGGAAATATCCAAGGTGCCACTGCAGCAGAAAACAATCCTCATGACAAGTTTAGTGAAATTCTATCAGCTATTTAATAATAACAATAGTAACTGTAAAAAAAATCCCTTAAAAATCACTGTGTGTCAGGGTACAATTATTGAAGATTTAAGTACAGCAAGACCAAGATTATTCCTTTTAGTCATTAATTCGTGAGTAGATTAATGGAATTCAATTTCAACAAACGGTTCAATACAAGTGAGAGTTGTGGGGTCGGACCATAAGTGAGCAATGCTTATATTGTTGAGGAGAAAGCCAATCTTTCCTTGAATATAAAATAAGTCATTTTATATTATCTCAAAGACAAATATTGAATGTTGCTCTGTCAGCAATGCATATGTAATAAACCTGGAGGTTTATTACAGCCTCCTTTATTAAAGCCAAGTGAAATAGTTCTTTCTCAGGATGATTATGAAACACTTTTATTCAGTACCGACTCTGGAGAGTATTTAATAGCCTCTGTAAAAGCTAGGTTTTTTTTGCATTACCAAGTCCACATAACATACACACAACAGTATTAAAAGACCTGGATGAGAGGGACTCTGAGATATTAATGTTTATTTTTAATACATATTGTACCAGACTGGATATTTCAGAAGACTGAAAGCAGTGTGTTAATATTTAAAAGAGTGATAAACGGAGTAGCACAGGTAATTGAATATTTTCTGCCTGACACCAAACAATGTAACCAGAGCAGCTCTGCAGGTTTTGATTATTAAAAAGCAAGGCCATGTGATAAAATAAAACTTTAATTATTATGAACCGGAGCATATTAATAGGAATAATGCTGTGACTTGAATTGAAAGGCTAGGTACTTCCCTGGGAAATGCTGATTGGTGTCTGTGGTAGTGTTAATTATCCTACTGCTAGCATTACAATTACTGTCACACAACTCTATGCAGTGACTGTTGTGTAACTCCATAAGCAACCCCATGTGTAGTAGTCCTAGGAGTCCTACTGTAACCAAGGTGGTAGGGAATTAAAA
>NW_010511215.1:7500-14495 GCF_000687285.1 Phaethon lepturus | reverse complement strand
ACGAGGTTTATTCCCGATTTCAGTGACAATATGACCTAGGATGTCCTGTTTCAGTGCCATTAAGAGACTACTATTCTTTCAGTACAGATATATTAAGACATATTGGTCATATCTGTACTGGCAAATAGTGAATGGGTCCAGCACTGAAACATAGCTGTCCACACTGTTAAATTCTTGTAACAGACTTAGACATTGTTTTGGCTCAGGCAAATCTGTGATGCCTCCAAAACTCCTGGGTATGCTCAGGAGTTAGCACAGGCTGGGTATCATTTCTGTAGGCAGTTTGGGTACAGCTAATGCAGTTTGGAGGTTAGCAATACTAGTGCAAGCTGACCCTGCCCACTGATGTCAACAGCAATGAATATGTCTTAGCACTATGGAGTTTACTATTATGTAGCTACAATGGTTCAGTCAAACTCTAAAGTGTTTTCTTAAGAGGTAAGAGCTGGCTGTCTTCTGGGCTCGTAGCACCTGAATAAGAAAAAAGAAGCCTAAGAATGGGAGGCATCTGTCCATTAAGACCATTTGATTAAATAACACATTTCACATGAAATAGTTTGCCAACAGCAAGAGTGACAAAATAATATTTGACTCTGTAATACATTATATTTTAATTACAAACTCCAGACATTTAATATTTGACACAATCAAATATAGATAGTGTTTACTGTTGTAGAGATGAACTGGTGTTCTTTAAGGTCAGTGGAAAGCCTGCTGTGAAGTTCATGTGCCTTAAGCCTAAGGCTAGCAATTAGACATAGAATTAGTAAAAGAAAGACTAGAATATTTTCAGAAAATCTCAGCTATATATCACCTGTTGACATCTTTTGATAATCTGGTTGCTTAGTTTGGTACTTCAGTAGCAGCAACATTCTTCTGAAAATTCAAGACTTATTCACCAATAGTTGAAAAAATTTAGGAGAAATTCTGGCCCTATTAGAGTATTATCATTGTCTTAATTTGGACTAGAATTTTAAAGATGTTTTATCCCCTCTGTTGCTTCTTGGTTTGTTTCTTTTGCTTTCACTTTTTCTTTTAGATACTTTGCTTTTAGGAGTAAAAATATGCAGAAAGTTTACCCTGTTCTGACCTGATTATCTCATAGCTGTGAATCCTGTATTCAGGGAATTCCAAAAAGTATGGTTTCTAGCACAATATTGAATTAATTCTGTTGTATGTTTCCCAAGCATATTAAATTAAATGTAAATGTTAATGTCATATACTGTATATATAGAAATAATGTTGAGCTATGGTTATATAATCACTTCCATGAAAAAGTCTTTTGCAGTATTAACTTTAAACTATATATAACTCTGAAAACATATCACTTTTCCAGGCTTTAATCTTCCACGTGTAAGTTTGTAATTAACCTTTAACCTTTTTGAGTGAGTGCTCTTTGTTAATTTATTTTGTTTTGTTTTGTCCTTTTGGTTTGAGCAAATTCTTTTATACTTCTCTGAAAATAAGATGAAGAAATAATCCCCCTTCACATTAAAAATCTTCTTACAGTGTTGTTTTTAAATAGCTTTAATATTGATTTTAAATAGGCTTAGAGAAAAACATACCAAACTAAACAAAAAAAATTCAGGAAGATTACTGCCACAGATCAGCAATGCCATTTTCTTCTTCCACAGAAAATTGTCTTCTTTTTTTTCATGACATTATTGTATTTAGCAAATAAGTTTATTCATCCAAATATTCCTAGCATATCTGTGGAAGACAGCAACATGATTTTCTTAGCTCTTCTTGTCAGCATTTTTTATTACAGAAATTTTTCACCAAAGTTCAAACTGGAAATTTTGAAGTGTTTTCTTCCATATTTTTTTGTTAACAAATGTTACTTTGTCCTATGAATATTTTCCACAGGAATACATTTTCTAATCTGTGCAAAAGTTTTTGTTTCAACTTTCTAAATACTTTTGCCTTGGCTTTGGCACACATAACCATTGAAGGTGTATCTACAAAACAGAAGATATAACTGAAACTCAGGAAGATATTTTTACCTAGGATCCTTCACAGTTTCTTGGATATGGATATGATCATTACATTTTTGTTTCCTTTTACAGTAAACTTCCTTTAATTGACTAAAAGGGCTGTCTCATGAAAGGTAATAGCTAGTTTTAAATCCACTACAGTTGAAGATTGTGATGGTACACAGTAAAATTATGTCTTTAGTCTCTGGCAATAAAAGTCATGAACTTCTCCTTTGATATGTCCTGAAAACTAGACAAGGCGGTAGTTGCCCAGTCTTGACTGGTCTAGATAAAACTGTAGTGGCGTATAGTGTTGGGTCTGTACAATGGGCTCTGGAATGATTTTGCAAGCACTGATAATTGGTGCACACCTCAGCCATGCTGTGGATTTGTCCTGGGATGCAGCACAACCGCATTATCCCTCCCCGCCCTTCACCCATGTCCTCACACATCTCACATAAACTCAGGCACTGAGATTGGAAGGGAACTATGGCCCATGTCAATAAAAGTCTGTCCTGGTCCAGATGATCACAACTACGGAATGGATGTTGAAAAACACTTGCGGTACATATAGAAACAACAGTCAAAAGCAAAAAACCATTTTACTTATTTCCTACACAAGCTATTTTTAAAATCCAAAAAACAGTACAGTGAATGGGATCTTATATACAAGGTATTTAAATCGTTCTCTAGAGCTGCATAGTGTAGACATACTGAATTCCAGAGTAGAGTTGAAAATGTTTCTAAATTCTCCAAGTGCATTCCCTCAGGATATATAAGCAATCTCCTTTGCAATTCTGAAAATGTAATGTTCCCAAATGCATAGCAAATGTTGATTGTTCACAGATTTTCTGTGGGAGAAATCTCACATTTATCTTTCACCATTACTCCAGAGTCCACCCAAAGCCTTAAATGGGAGAACAGCCAAAGTCTGCAAGCCACAAAGTGACAGGTTTTACCAATAGAGAGGAAAGTGTGCAAAGACCTCTTCCGCATCTGTAATAACCACCGTGGAGGCCATTCAATTAGCCATAGCTTTTAATCGCTCCAGCAGTAAGATAAACCACAATTTTGCTGTGGCATGGTGCTCCTCCCCTTATGTTCTGGTGGTAGAACTGTACAAGGTTGGACACAGCAGGGGAGAGAGCGGAGAAAGGCTATTATCCCCCAGCATCGTTAGCCTAACCCCAGGGGCGAGTCCTGAGAATTTTTAAGCAAAGGATTCCCCCTTGTGCAATGGTATCACTGAGCACCAGGCCTGTTATTCTGAAATAATGTGGACTATTGCAAACATAGGCTTACTACTAAAATGTTATGTAATGAATTAAAAGGATTTCTTTATCTGTATTTTAAATCTTAATCTCGTATACTTAGCATAATTGCTATACAATATATGAATAGAAAAATGCTATGGAGTATTTTCATGAACCATATTTCAAATTTGCACAGAGCAAACATATCTTGGAACTTTTTTAATTAAACTTTTTATTAAACTTTTTTTCCTTCCAATGGGATTGCATTGGCTAATACCATATTCTGCAAACCAAAATCAAATTCAGAAGTTCAATTTAAATCTTGGCAACCCTTCAAGAACATTAAAAAGAAATTAAATCAATTTTGGAGAGACAAGCTGTTCTATTTTAACTTTCTTTTTACATAAATGTTAAAAGAATCTTTTCTTTATGGAATCTGTCCATAGCGTATCACCAACCTTCCTGCAGTAAGAGTTAACTGACCCACTGATCTTAATTAAAATATAGACAAGAAAAATGTATTTTAAAGGGACAATATGGTTGATTGGTTGTTTCCTCCCCACTTGCTAAGGACACATTTTCACAAACAACAAAAACAGCCCAGCAACCCTTCTTTTCTTTTGGACTAGCTGGTACATCATGTCTACAACTACACACCCTGGTGCCCAAAAGAGGTTGCTGACATCCAAACTGTTTGTTGACTAAGGTCACTTAGCTCATGCTTGACACCAAATCAAAACTGGGAACAGGCAGCCAGAGTGGCAGCTGGCCCGTTCCTGGTGGCTCTGCCCACAACAGTTTAGCAGAACTTAGATAACATACCTGTGCCCATGACCTGTTTAGTTACTAGTACAGTTTTTCCTTGGTGAGCTATAGAGACATTTCTCCATTAATATAAAATGTGTCTTTAAACCAGTAATCAATAACCTTGTTTTTTATGGAAAACCTGCTGCTGATTTCCGAAGAAGATGAATCATTCTCTTAAGTATATATAAGGGAACAATCCTGAATGATTTCTGGCAATATCCAAGGTATTTATAAGAGGGAGTCAATACAAGGAAAAGCAGTTGCTGCTGAATCTTCCCTTGGACTGATACATAGTGCAATGAAGAAAATTTATTACAGTGAAGAATATGAAGATTTTTTTAAAACTGCAGAGCAAAGAGTGACCTTATTGTGCCAAATGTACATTGCAGACTAAGTAAAGATAAAAATAAGTGTGTGATGGAGGAACTGTTGAACGATGCTGATATACATAATTTCACTGATAAATTAAATCTGTCTCTATTTAATAAGGTTAGTTACTTCTGTGAACATTTAAAAGTTCAGGTTTTTAATTACCAAGGAATAAGCTATCTAGTAAGGACAATAGAAGCGTTACTTCAGATATAAGCCAGTGTAAATTGGGTTACAGTTTAGCTCTGTGTTATTAAACTAGACACAGTATTATTCATTACTATGTATAGCAGTACTATGGAGAAGAGAAAGAAGTACTGATGTTAATGGAAACAGCTCCAGAAAATATATATGTAAGTGAAATATTTATGAGGTGCTTACTCAGCAGTATAATCCTCAAACAAATATGCTGAACCAGAATCAACTCTTTGTCATGGCACATGGAAGTTGTAAGCCAGTTCGGATTTCTATAATTTTACACCAGGTGAGAATGATTTGATACAGAGTTTTGGAATAAATGTTTTGCACAACTCCTTTGTTGGTTGACTGTTCTCTGGAGTTATTGAATATATTTATTTTAAGCCAAAGCACTTTGGCTTAAACTGCACCTATGCCAAATGAACAGTTTTAATCGCCTTCTAAGTGTCAGAGAACCCAGTTGCACTACTTCTGTAGTTTAAAGTATGCCAAAGCTGGGAACTGCAAAGATACAGAGCAAAACAGTGTCAATGTACACACAACTTAAAGGGGTTTTTGTTGACTTCAGGACTCTAGCTCCCATGTCCTTTGAAGAGGGCTTGGCACTTTGCTCCTAACTGCACCTTCAAAAATGTTGTAGTAGTATGACTATGCTCTAGACTATAGATCTATATCTATATATATGCATATCTATATATATATGTATATCTATACATAGTCATATGACTATGACTAGAATGTAGTCCATGTATTATTTTACTGCCTGAAATCCTTAATTTTTAGTTTCTTCAGAATGCCTTACCATGAAGCACACCAGCTCTTTCAGCACTAGCTCAGAGGTTCCTCATAGTGCTTTGTGTCCACAGAGTTGCACATAAAACAGAAGTAAGACAGAATGCTGATGTCTAAACACAAAAATTCCTCCACAAAATGCAGCCCTAGTGATAGTATTTATTCAGCATCTGTGATGTCACCCTCAGAAATTTTTGAGTTATTGTAGATTCCCAGCAATATAGTTCTCACTTACTCTGTTATATTCCAAAAATTAAGTATAGTTGTGTGTCCGCACAGATTCAACATATAGCCCTGGCAGAAGCCTTTGTGTGCTGCCAGGTGCTTTCGTCTAAGGCAGTGCTGATGCACCTATTAAATCCCTTACAAAGTCCCAGTGGCGGGATTGCAAAATTGGGAAGCTGGAGGGGTGGGTTTGGTGTCTTCTTCCTCTTCACAGAACTTATGTCCACATTGCCCATTGCACAAAACAAGTCTAGTAATGGGCTAGAGCTTGGTCTGCTATCATGCTGCCCCTCCCGCCATGCCTGCTGAAGTTCTGCAGAACAGAGTATATGTCTCTTGTCATTTACAGGAAAAAAGGTTCTGTGTGCTGTTGGTTAAAACTGTAAGAAAATAACCAAATAATGCCATTTTGTGAACGTAGGCTCTGTGATATATGTATCTTTGTCTTTTACATCCCTTCCTTTTCAGCAAAAGAAGATGAAAATTCTTTCAGATCCTTGTTTAGGTACAATGCTCAGAGCCGGGGGGAAGTACAAGACAACATAAAATAAAGCTATGGGTGACGACCATGAAGCAGTATCACAACAAATGAGTTAAAAAGTAAATAGAAACCAATTTATTTGGTTTCTTCCACAATGACATTTTTTTAGTCAATTGGATGTGAGTAATACCATAATTTGGAAGCAAAGTCCTGGTGAAAGGGAGGTTGAGCACAAGCAAGGTGTCTCTTATGACTTGAATTGTCTGGATTCTCACTTATTACTGACTGTCCATCAAAAATTGTTCTATAACTCAATATTCTGCTAGGAGGAAACACTCCTGAATGTACAGGAGCTTAATTTTACAAATTACATTCTTTGTGTCACTCTTCTAGAGATATCTGCTTTTTCATGCCCTGTGAAATCTATTTTAGAGATATTCAAGATATTCAGTTTTTCCTAGGCCCCCTAAAACTTTAGAGCAAAAGAAATGTTAATGATCTCACACATGCTTTACCCACATTTGCAATTTAGCAGACAAACCCTGCAGTGTTGTCTTCCTACAGTTCAAAAATATTCAGGATTTAATGGGGAAACTTGACAAGTGAAGCAGCGGTTTCAAGTGTTGCATATATATATCTTAAACACAGAGAATTACAGGCTGATTCAGTCTCTCATTGTATTGTTCAAATGAAATAGCATAACACTGAAGAAAAGTTTTAACAATTCACTGCTATTATTGTCTCTCAAGATATATTTCTGCTCTGATGATTTTCTGTTGTTTTAACAATGTGTTGGTGCACCCTAGAGGACTTGGCAATTAAGGAAAAGATTTATGTTTTCTAGCCAGATAAATTTCAAAAGGTTCAGCACTTCAGACCCGCTCATATAATCATAAT
>NW_010511215.1:0-7469 GCF_000687285.1 Phaethon lepturus | reverse complement strand
TCCGATACGCCAGCACTCCCATGTTTCTCACAAGTGCAAAAGTTGAGAGCTTGCTCTGAGCTCCTCAGAACGATCTGAAGAAGCAGAAGAAAGTGCTCGTATATGTAGTGGGAGGTACAGAGCTTCACCATACAGATATTCAATGTAATATATGTTTCTTGTGCCTTCTTTATGAGAGTTATGCTTTTCTAAGGCAGAGCAGACTTTATGCTGGATACTCATTTTATCATCTTTTTTAAACAAATTGAAACAAAGACTTTACATCGTGCAGTCTTCAGACATATTAAAAGCTTTCCATTACCTATTACAAACTGAGGGTAAGAAAACTCCAAACAGTAATGTTGTTTGGTTATTCACAATGAAAATATAGTATGCATGTATGCAAAAATGGATGTACACATGGGAAACACTGCCTTCGTTATCTGCCCCTTAGTTTGGTCTAGAGTCTTTCCTGTGCTAAAGTTGATAACCTTTGTGATATTTTTTATAAGTGTGAAGACTCTAAGTATATTTAACAAGAAAAGGGCTTAATCTACACATCATTTCTGAACTTGATCCCGTCTCTCCTAATTAATCACTTCATCCTTCAGCCTCCTCTTCTCATTGGTATTTTCACAGAATTGCTACCATGGCTGAAGACTAAGCCTGCAGAAAAAAGTAGTTAACATCTTTCTGCTACCTTAGCTCCAGAACTTGCTCACCAAACAAATATCCATCTCAGCATCAAGAAGCTACAAATAAGGGACAGGAGCCTAGGTGGAAGAAGTCCCAGTTTCTCTGTTGATGGTAATTAGGCATCAGAGCATTCTAGCTCTGCTGTAAACATGTACTGAAAGGTCACTAGTTATATGGCTATATTTTGTCTTTCTGTGTTCCCTTTAGCTTGCAGGTCCTTCTGAGGCACATTGAATATCAGTACATTGCAGGCTTCTATTTAATTTACGACCAAACACCTCGCTGCCTTTCCAATCATTTTCACCTCGCAGGGGAAAACGTCCTTTTGAAAGTGGCATGCAGTAAGTTTTCACAAAGTAGCATGTACCTTAAGATGAAAGTGGGGGAAAAGGAGGATCCCTCCAGCTTTCTTTAATTTTTAAAGAAAAGATAAACTATGCTGACTAAAGTGGCTAAACTAAACTGACTGAACTGTGCTTAGGCACACTAGCAGAAATTGGTTAGGTTTTTTAACTCATCACTTCTTTGAATCAAAACCATCAGTAATCCTGTGTGTAAAACTAAAGCACAAAGCAATGCTGAATCCTTTAAAGCCTTTTTTTCTTGATTGGAGAGAAACTACTAACGCAAAATGTAATTCTATTAAGCAAAATTCACCTCTTCTTTCTATGTCTCCTTTCTCTTCCAATATATTCTGAGATTTTATAACCAGCAGCATTTGGAGGATGCGAAAGTGAGGTTGTTTGTAACATCCTTTCGTTAGTTTGCATTTGTTTCTTATCCAAGTGTTTACCTGCTTGGGAAATGTAATACTGCTGGATTTGTCCCAGTAAACATGGAAAGCAAGACTTAGTTGGTCAAAATCAGAAATTATTCAGTGAAAACATTTCTTTATTCTGCTCTGGCTCCCCTTACAGATTTGACCACCACTGTTTTCTGGAATCTATGTCTCAATCTAGGGTCTCAACTGCCATCCATGGGGAAGCTTGTTATTTCATGTTTGGAACCTATTTTGTCTAACTTTTTTGTCCAACAAGCCTTTTGCCCTATTAAAACAGATTATATAATCCTAAAAATTGCACTATGTATGAAATAAGCATTCAGAGATTCATTTACTGCAAAACAAATTGCCGCAGGAGAAGAAACAACATTAAAATTGATCTCTAGAGACAGCTTAAAAAAGAAAAAAAATCATAACTTTCAGCAAATATTCCCCTGGCTGGTCTTCTGTCCACTGAAAATGCTATGCTTCTGAACTCAGCACTGTCATCATAATCCATAATTACAATGTGCTCATTATATATGTATATTAATTATGCTACATAAATTAATTTCTCTTAATACTGTTGGCTATTTTTCAGTAGCACCTAGAGGTGTGCCCAGCTGAAACTTCATTGTACTGGAATAAATGTCAGTCCTTGCCTGCAAGAGATGGTGGTTGAAAGGACAAAACCTAACAAGTACTGGGGAAGAAAAATAAATGTGGTAAGAATGATAAGGGGCTAATTTAACACAAGAAATATAAATTTATGTAAAAAACCTCAGATCACAATTCCTTACTTGTCTATAGACTAGGAGATGGCAATATTCTGTACATGGAATGTCAGAAAGGAGTCTCCTTTATTTATCCAGGGACTTAATAAACTCAGACGTAGTTTATTCATGTAAAATGTATTAGTTAAAATTCAGTTCAAATACTTTGAATGATAAGAACAAATCCCAAGAATATTATGCTATTTATTGTTTCCCAGTATAGCTTATTTAAATAGCACACATATTAAGGTAAACAATTTTAAGCTTTGAGGTCAATTTGGAAAGAGATTTTAAAAGATTTGTGGGTATGCAGATATGTCTGAAATTGGGCCTCTAAGTCCCCAGTATTAGGTACCCAAAAACTGAAAAATGAAAAATAATAATGTTATCCCCAAAGTTTGAAGAAGGTAAACATAAAATAGCTAGTGCACCTGGAATTTAAAAAAGAACTCTAATTAGAAGCAGATATTAAAAAGTTATTTGAATGCTTTGAAGTTTTGATTAAAAAGCAGTAATAAATTTACAAGTCTTAAACCAGCTTCATGAAAGACATGAGTTAACGCAAACCCAAAAGATATGAATATAAATTGACTGAGGATGAATGAAGACAATACACAATAACAGTTCCTTCCAAAAAATATACAAACTGTTGTGGTTTAACCCCAGCCAGCAATTAAGCACCATGCAGCTGCTCGCTCCCCGGGGCTGCAACTTATTGCATGCCACTTTCATGATGGACTTTAAATATGAGCAAGAAAACTTTTAAATTTGGATCAATTACTCTGAATTCATTTATAGTTTTGGTGCCCAGACTGAGAAAAAATGTTTTTCTAGAAGTCTCCAAGAACATCTATGGCACTTCACTGACTGGGAGGAAAGGAGGCACCTACTAGTTCCTTTACACTTCACACTTACGAGTAAATGAGCTTATAAAATAAAACAGACAGGATTAAATTCCTGAACTCAATATAGCAGAGTGAAATCAACATAAAGAATCTAGAAAAGAAAGGCAGGAAGCAACTTATGAGTAAACTAGAATTTTGGCAACCAGGATCAATGTCATAAAGATCAGGCAATTCATTGTGTTAGTATTGATAGAGAAACAATTATGCTGGATATGATCCATGGACAACAGTAGGTAACTTTGTAGGTGTGTGAGTACTACCTACTAGAAACCTATGTCATCCCAGAATAGAACATTATATTCATTCCCTGATTAAGTGATCATATAGATCTTTTTTCTCTGTTTTAATTCCACCTAGAACTAGATATTGAAAATGAATATAAGATCATTAACTTCTACCTTTTAAAATTTTTTCTGATTTTACACTGAGGATGGGAATACTTCTTTCAACACAAAGAAAATGGCATTAAATCTTCCAAGGCAACTAGCTGAGTAAGCAAATCATTCAGCATATGAAAGGAAGTGTCATGACAAACAAGATTATTAAAAAGGACCCTCCAGTTATCTTCTGGCCATTGAGTTCCATTATCAGCTTCAATGAAATAGCAAATGCTAATTAGCCCCTTGGGTAAAAGGGGCAGTTCCAAGAACAGCCATAGTGTCAAAGGCAAATAATATTGGAAATATAATTGATAACTATGCTCTGGCATCAACTACAAGACCAAAATGGGTTTTTCATCAACACTTCTGGATGAAAATAAAAGTATAAAAAATAAACAAGTTGTTAGACAAATGCTGTGGGAAAATTAAACAGTAGGCTAGCTTGATTTTCTTAGCTGATACCGTAAGTGACAACAGCAACAAAAAAAGATTTTTGTCTAAATATTACAGAGATGTTGGAAATTACTACATTTTCAGAGATTTTAGTTTTGATTCACTAAGGCTAAGAGAATTTTTTTTTGATTGTTGATTTCCCTCAATACATTTTCATATTTCAGACTTTCTTTTGAGTAGCTCAGATATACAGATTTTTAAGTATGTGTATGTTTTTTGAAAAAGACTTCAGAAAACTGTTTGCACCTTCTGCAATCCAAGACTCCTTTTCAACATCCCAGAAGTTTCTTTATATGTGTTTCTTTTTTATATATTCAATAATTAACAAAAATTATGAAGACATAAAGAAAATATGAAGATTATTAAGCATTTTTTCCTTCATGTGCCTTCTGCAAACTCATATTTTACATTATTAATTGTTACTTGCACAACTTCCATCATTCCTTTACCCTATCCTTGCACAATACCAATAACAAAAAACAACTAATTTATTAAATAAGCCATTGGAAAGGATCTGTAAACAAAAAACTCTATGTTGCTTA
This sequence comes from Phaethon lepturus, assembly GCF_000687285.1. Lineage (NCBI taxonomy): Eukaryota > Metazoa > Chordata > Aves > Phaethontiformes > Phaethontidae > Phaethon > Phaethon lepturus. The sequence continues at coordinate 2,981 of NW_010511215.1, read as the reverse complement.
AACTGTAACTTGTTTCTTTTCCTTCTGTTAATCAGTCCTACATTTTGCCCAATTACCTGTCCTTCTCTGGGTTGTCTACCCTGTACTGAAGAAAGCCATATCATAGTAACTCCTTTCCAAAAAAATCAACACAAGACCCACTTCAACATTCTCCCCCAAAGGGAAGGTTATTGCTTTTATACAGCTAAGATCAGAAAACTTCATTCTTTTCCTGAAGTATTTTTATGAAATAACAATTACTCTTGGTTTATGTCACTGAATGAGAAGGATATGGCCTTTAGTCAGCTTTTTTCCAACTGTAATGCTTATTCAACAAATATGTAAGAGAATAAATTGCCTCAAAACCTGAACTTTCCTGATAACACAATGCTTAGTTCCATTACCATAGGTTAAGCAATTTGTAGTTATTGTACAGAGTAAAAGTGTTGCGGCATTGGATAAAAATACATGTGCTGATGAGTGAAGTTCTTTTCAATTACTTGCATAACTGACATTATCAATAGATTTATCATTATGTGCTTAGAAATACTGTTCACCTGAAGTGGTGAATGAGTCTGGCATTTAAATATTCTGAATTCATTGGTAGTTCAACATGCAGAATTATACTAATCTCTTCTCTAAGTAAGTGAAGGAATAAATGCAACATAAGACCTACAGATTTTTATATGAAAATATAAAATTTGCTGTTTTGTGAACATTCATGATCAGGTGTAAGAAATTGGGAAAGGAAGGAAAGAGACCAGCATGGCTGAGTGGAGACCTGCTGGGCAAACTAAAGGGCAAGAAGGAACTGCACAGGCAGTGGAAGCAGGGACAGGTATCCTGGGAAGAGTGCAGGGACTATGCGCGGTTGTGTAGGATTGAGGTCAGGAGGGACAAGGCACAGCTGTAGCTGAACTTGACAAGGGATGCAAAGAACAATGAGAAGGGCTTCTACAGGTATGTCAGCCAGAAAAGGAAGGTCAAAGAAAGCTTACCCCTCCTTGATGACCAAGGCTGGCAGACTGGTAACAACAGATAAGAAGGCTGAGTTACTGAATGACTTCTTTGCTTCATTCTTCACTGGTTGTGTCTCTTCCTACACCTTTCAAGGAGATGGGCTGCAAGATGGGGACTGGAGCAAAGTCCCTCCTACTGTAAAAGAAGATCAGGTTTGAGATAACATGAAGAACTTGAACATGCGCAGGTCTGTGGGACCTGAGGAGATGCATCCCAGAGTCCTGAGGAAATTGCCTGGTGTAGTTGCCAAGCCACTCTCCAGGATATTTGCAAAGTCCTGGCAGTCAGGTGAAGTCCCTGGAGACTGGAAAAAGGGAAACATTGCACCCATTTTTAAGAGGCGTAACAAGGAGGACCCTGGGAACTACCAAAGCGTCAGCCTCACCTTCCAACCCAAAGTATTCTATGAGTCTATGAGTCTATGATTTTATGATCCCTTTGCCGGAAGGAGAAGCACAGAGGACAGAGCGCTATATATGGGAAAAATGACTCCTGGATTACATTATACACAATCCTTTCACAAGTTATGAAAATGTTCTGACAAAGTCTTATGTATTAAAATAGTCAGAGGTAGTCACACAAGTTGGAATGTAATTGATGATTTACTGCACATGGGACCTCCAATCTGCAAAACAGTCTTTTCTTTCCCAAAATACCCCAAAATTATATTTAAACTGGAATAAACTTATTGTCATTAACATTTCTTTTTTCTAATTTCCTTGCTCTCCCTATTGATCACTGAGATCATCTTTTCTTTGGCTTAATAGTTTTCCAAGATGTGATATGTTTTGTCCAGAGGTTGAGTAGCATAATGAGATTTTGGACCAGGATAGTTCCACATCATAAACTAAACACAAATAAAACCCCAAAGCACTCCTATTAAAAAAAAAAAATAAATCAAAGAATCAACATTGAGTAGCCTTTTTTGCCCCAAAACCTTCATTATCTCTTCTTAGGTAGTACAAATCAGGCTACCTTGCCAGATTTTCAGTAATATGAAATGCTCCACACGTCCTACTAAGCCCCTTTCCAAACTGCTTCTATAACTCATTTGTTTGTCAGCTCTCAAGTCAACACCGTGTTACGTAGGTGAGAATAAAATAAATGAGTCAGCCAAAAATCCTTTGGATGTAATCGTGGTGCAGCCATGGGGAAAGGTGTTAGTAGGGAAATGCTTGATAGTTTATGGGCCTCTGCAAAAGATTAGGAGTTAATGCTCATGAAAATCGTTTCTAATAAAGAAACCTAAAGGAATAAAAGATGCTACAGCACACACATAGAGACTCTGATTCTAAAATACTGGACAATCAAAGAGAGGAAAAAAGATGGTTAAAAGAGCAAAGAATAAAAACTTCATGCAGTCATTGATCCTTTGGTGTTAAAGAAAGATTTACAATGCTACTTGTGTATGATTTTACCTCACTTGTTATAAAAATGTTATAAAAATCCATTCTTTCCACAGTGCCCTCCCAGCTTGTAGGTGGAACTGAACCCACTGCTTCCATTAACAGGGAAAACATGGATTTGTCCCTGTAAAATAATTGTCAACATCAGTGTGCAAGAGTACTCTACATTAACAGAAAGTAAGAACAGAAATGTGGGTCGTTTTAATGGGTTACTTGCCACTCCCAGAACAGAAGTTTTTTGCTCCTAAGACTCTATTGACAGTTATAGAAATAGTAGCTGAAAGTACCTCAGAAGTAAAAGCAATTCTATCAATGAACGTGAAAAACATTTAACTCCATCATTAATAGTGCATAAATGTTCCTCTAATATGTGACTGGTAATATAAATGGTGTAATAATGAGCCTTGATCTTAGTCTTTTTTTTTTTACAGTTTTTATCCTAAATACCTAAGAATCTTTTCTTGTAACACAGAAAAAGAAACAGTATTTGCATTTGAATCCTGTGTAAATTCAACTATAATTAGAGGAGATAAAAAAGATGAGACTTATTTTAATAACTTATTTATATATAATATA